>NC_031777.1:30125581-30138208 GCF_001522545.3 Parus major | reverse complement strand
GGCTCGCCTGGCCCCACGTGTGCCCGGCCCGGCCCGCGCAAAATGGAGTCGGGCGTGCGGGGCGGCCGGAGCTGCCTGGGTGCCGGCTTGAGGGACAGGGGTAACGCGGAATGGGGAATCCCAGCAGTGAGGAGAATCGTGGACTGGCTCCTGTTGGAAGGGATCTTAAAGGCCATCTCGTTCCGTCCCCTGCCACAGGGCACCTTCCACTGTCCCAGGCTGCTCCAAGCCGCGTCCAGCCTGGCCTTGGACACTTCCAGGCATCCAGGGGCAGCCACAGCTTCTCTGAGCACCCTGTGTCAGGGCCTCTTCACCCTCACAGGGAACGGTTTCTTCCCAATATCCCATCTAAACCGGCACGTGGAGTCCTGGAATGGTTCGGGTTGGAAAGGCCTTTCTCGTTCACCCCCTGCCATGAGCCGGGACACCTTCCGCTAGACCAGGGTGTGCTCCAAGCCCCGTCCAGCCTTGTGGACTGAACTTGACTCGTGTTTCAGGTGGTCCGATGGATTTGTCAGGATATCTGGAAGTTCCTGGGCTTTCCAAAATCTGTTTGGGTCATTTTCTAGGGGGACAGCGTTGATAGCAATTTTCTTGTTTTCATATATATTGAAATAACAACTTGCACGAATTCGTAGCTTTTGTAAATTTCGAAGACATCCTACACGAAAAAAACTTTGGAAAAAAAGAGACAGAAGTGTAAACAGACCGAAGAATACGCTTTGGGAATTAGGAGGCCAGGTCCCCACATGGGTAGGGAGGGATGTGGGCACATGGCGTCCCGTGCAGGCAGCTCCACCGCGCCCAAACTTCAGCGCTCGGCAGGTGGGTCACAACTCGGGTTCAGAGGAATCCTCGAAAAGCATCAGAGTGTGCTGACAGCAGGTGATGTAGGAACAAGGGAATAACGGGTTTACTGCGATTTCAACAAGCTTTTCACAGAGCACGGTGCTACGTGAGAGCATCTTTGTGCTTCCGCATTTGTGTTCCAAAGTGATGCTGATTGTCCGCTGTTTGATGCTGTTAAAGAAGGAAATAGTTTTAATGTATTGTTTTCGAAAGTGGGTGTTATAAATGTTACTCGAAAGCACCTTGTGAGAAGACAAATTTAGGAGCTATGTTAGAAATATTCTTTGCTTGTGGGTCTCTCGCTCATTAATGCTTAGGAGTGTTTTCTGTGGGAGGGATGCAGTGAGTGGCTTCTCCGGGGTCCCAATTCGCTAATCCAGTGTTCTCTGGGAGCCTTAGTGAGGTTCGGGGTCCCGGTGCTGCCCCCCATGAGACACACCTGGGACCTGGCCGTGTCTTTGGCACCGCAGGAGGGGTTTGGGCAGGGCTGGCAGCCCCTCTTCACCTGCTGAGTTTCACATCTTGATGTCAAGAGCAGTGTGAAAAATACATATTTTGGTGGTTTGTTATGGTAGTGAAAGAGGGAAAGTCGGGGCTGCTGTTGTAGCAGTGTAAACAAAGCCAGTTTCCACTTTGAAAATGTCTATTTTTGTGCGTGGCTGTTTTTGCAGTTCTGGCATCAGAAAGGTGCTCGATGCCAGGGTTTGTTTCCTGTGTGAATGTGTTTTAAGCTCTTCCACTACTCCATAAGGCTGCAAGTGATTTGCCTGCTGAATTAGCAGTTCAAAGCTTGGTGATGATGAGAAGTAACTCGTATTTTGAGTTAGGTTTCAGCAGGAACCGGGTTTTTCTGAGTGCAGGGTGTTGAACTCGAAATTCAAACTTGAATGGCTGTTCCATTCCAGTTCTGCAGCATGCCTGCTCCTCTCCCTGCTTCTCCTCCTCACATGGAATGCCTGTCCTCATTGGAGAGCCCTGCTCCAAATGCTGAGTTTAACCCCTTGTTTCCTCGGGAATGCTTAGGGAGCTATGTGTGCCATGCAAACTTCATGTTAAATACAGCTTGGAAAGGTGAGGGAGACATTGTTCATCTGGGTGTGTTGGCTTGGATATCATTACAACTGCAACTTCTGTAGCCCCACCCAAATTTGACATTGCTTGCTAGGCAGGAACTTGGTTCTTTAAAAAAAAATAATTAAAAATCAGCTTTGAATTTAAAAGCTGGTTCGATAGTTTTGAAGCCAAGTTAAGTTTTGGCAAGAAAGTGGTAAAACAAAACAGCAATGTGTCCTCATCTTTTAAAGAAGAGCAAACAAGGTCTTTCACATGAGTGGAAAAGAAGACTGTGTTAGATCTTTGAGAGGGCTTGGTAAAGAAGGGAATGTCCATGGGAGGTTTTTATTTGCAATAAAAGCCCTTTTAGGAGGCCTAGGCAGGGAGGAAGAACGTTGGGCAGCTCGGTGGCACCGCAGATTCTTAAGCTGTTTTGAGAAGTGCACCAGAAGGAGAATCTTTGTCAGAGATGTTGGGCTGGGAGGATCCGTGAAGGTGAGGACCCCAGAAGTGTTTCCAAGAACAGAATCATGGGATCATTTAGGTTGGAAAACACCTCCAGGATCATGGAGTCTGTTGGAACAGCACTGTCTCAGGAGCACAGGATTGACTGTCTTAGGGCCAGTGAGGTGATGCTCACTTCTTTTGGGTGTTCTTCAAATGAAACTCACTTGTTTTACCTGAAAAGCACCTTTCAGAGGAAAAAAAATAGTAATAAAATCTTGCTTACCTTGATCTTTGGAAACTGCCCCTGTCATTTCAGTAGGGATTAAGTTTTCAGTCAAACACAATTTGAAATCCTTGGTAAAAATGTGACTGAGGAGAGTCGGGTGAAAGTGGAGCCGCTCAGTTTCTGCAGAAATAAAACTTCTCTTCCCTCGTGTTTGCCTGGGGGGGTCGGTATCTGTGTCGGAGCACTCCACATTCCGTTGATGTGCCTGGCCTGATGTTTCAGGGATAAGGAGGATTGGCAGGAGGCCTGATCAGCAGCAGCAGCAGCAGCAGCAGGGCGAAGGCAAACCCATCGACAGGAGACCCGAGCGACGACCTCCCCGCGAGCGCCGCTTCGAGAAACCCGCCGAGGAGAAGGGCGAGGGAGGAGAGTTCTCTGTGGATAAGTAAGAGTTTTGTCTTGATGATAAACAGCTTTCCTAACTTGGACAGGACAGGGCTGTCCTGACTTCTGCTGCTCAGGCAAAAAAAAGCTGATTGAATCAAGATTAAATTCCTCTCATGGAGACGATAACACTTCCCTTTTCCACGGTTTTGTTTGCAAACTTTTAAGTTTTAGCTTGGGAATGATCTACATGACCAGGTTCCCAGGTAAAACTGAATTATGGTTCAAATTAAGATACTCATCATATTTCATTGCATCTATAGCTCAGGAAGGGAACCCAAGCATAGCTGTTTCCTGCAGGATGAGATTTGTTTGCTGTTACAGCTGTAGCTTTAATTTGCACAGCTGAATTAAAGCCAGCTAAAGTTTGTCCAGTAGCTGTTTACACCCTGGCTGCAACTGGAAGTGGCGAAGCCATCTTAGATCTACATGAAATTTAAATTGTCTTGGGTATTGTGAGGCAGCTAGAATTCAAGTAATGGTCAAATATTAAAGTTTTAGTTGCTAAAGTTAAAATCCTTTTAAAAGTAAGTTGGATAAAAGAGAGTTTAGTTGAAGTTGCCGTATTAACTACATTCCAGATTTTGGAATTAATGGCAGAAGATGTAAACAAACAACAATCCTGAGCATTTGTTTCTGGATCCTAAAATCATGGAACTCACAGAATGGTTTGGGTTAGAAGGGAGCTTAAAGATGGTCTGGTTCCAACCCATACCATGGGCAGGGACACCTGCCGTGATCCCAGGTTACTCCAAGCCCTTCCAACCTGGCCTGGGACACTTCCAGGAGTAGGGGAGTGACTTCTCTTAAATCAGAGCCTGAACCCAGCTAGAAACCAGTTATAAAAGGAAAAACAAAAAGTTCTCAGAGGGGAAAGGAACCACAAAACCCACTGTACATTTTTGGAGTCGAATCGCTTGCCCCATCTCACAAACAATAATTACCAAAGCAAAACCAAGTAAATAAAATCCTGAGAGAGGACAAGACAATGAAATGCTGTCCATTTTTGGAGTGAATCCCTGACCTGTGGCTGTTCCATGGCAGACCCATCCTGGAGCGACCCATGCGTGGACGTGGAGGCCTGGGCCGGGGCCGTGGCCGCGGGCGCGGGATGGGCCGAGGGGATGGCTTTGACTCTCGTGGCAAACGGGAATTTGACAGACACAGCGGCAGCGATAGATCGTGAGTCTTCACCTTTCCCTGCCCCTTTTCTCTGCCACTCTGACCCCTCCCATTTAAAATTGATCTGTTGAATTTCTGTGTCTGGACACTATGATGTTAACTCAGTTTTGTTAGTTCTGTTTCACATTCACATTTCAGCGGCCTAAAGCACGAGGACAAGCGCGGTGGCAGCGGATCACACAACTGGGGAACCGTCAAAGACGAGCTAACGTTAGTAACCTGTCATTGCTCACTGAACTATTAGCACTGTGTTAATCAGCCCTAATTATGGCTTGCAGAACAGCCAGATTTAGCTGCCTTTTTGCCTTTGATCTCTTGTGATTTTTGCCACGCTTCTGCAGAGTTCTAAAACCCCAGTGATTTCTTGTAATATAAGAATGGCTTCACTGTTCAGGCAGAATTTTGGGGAAGTTTGGGAGGTCTTGTGCTGGTTTTGTAACAATTCTTTGTTCTGTTTCTAGTAAATTTTGATCAGGATAAGCATGCATTTTGTATTACAAAAATTCAGCCATCCCATTGGAATCTATTTTTAATGTCCAAATCCATTTTGTGTTTTAAGGGACAGTGGGAGCCTTTCAGGAGGGGTAGGGGGAAGCATTGGGGAAAACCATTAGTTAAGTGAACAGCTGAGAATTTAAAAGGCACAGAGAGCATCAGTCCTCATTGAAACAGTAAATCCACCATAGACCGTGATAGTTAATCTTACAAGGATCTTTAAGGAGGGATGAAGTTGTAAAAAAGCCCCAACTCCCAACATTATGTAATTGCAGTGAATTGGATCAGTCAGCTGTAACTGAGGAAACGCCAGAGGGAGAGGAGCATCCGCCTGCTGATTCTGAAAATAAGTGAGTACCACCCCTCTCCGTGCTCCTGGCTTGCTTCAGAGGTGCTGTTGCATTACCTTTAACCTCTGCTATTTATTCTCACATCTGTGTGGCCAAACTCAGATTATCAGTAGATCATCCACAGTGCTGCTGAATGAGTCTCCTTAAAAACCTCATGTCTGGAAATGTTTGTCTTTAAACCATTCCTTGGTGTCCTGCAGGCTCTTTCAGATTTATTTATGAATAATAATTTCTAATACACTTCTGGTCTTGGGATTGCAGCTCCAAATTCCAAACCCAAAAGCATCTGTGCTTCAGACTAGGTAGAAACACCAAGTAAATGGGGTAAAAATGCCAGTGGGAGGCAATTTTTTAAACTTCATTTTGGAAAACAGCCTTGGAGAGGGAAGTGATTGAGCTGTGGGAGAAAGGTTGTATCCCTCATTCTCCTGGCAGTTTTCAAAGTTACCTGGATCTCTTCCCATCTCACTTGGACACTGTTACAGAAGCAACCAGGGACTGGATGAATGAAAGAGTAACCAGAGAAGCAGAAGCAGCCTTTGTGATACTGAGTTGATGTAAAAATACAATACAAATTTTTATGGTAGCCTAGTGTGACTAAATGTTGTATTTTAATGAGGAGTGGGCTTTGTAAAGGACTCAAAAAAAATTACCAAACAGAATTTTGAAATACTTGTTCCTAATGATTCCTAATGTGGTGTTTGCTATGGCTTGATTGCCTCACTTTATATAGAAAACTTTATAGAACTTTATATAGAAAAGCATCTCTACGTATGTAACTTTTTAATTGACTGGTTTTATGTGGATCTTTACCCTCAATGTTTCAGCAGAGGATGTTTTACTGCAGGAAAATCTTTGCCTTGAACAAAACAAATCCTGATTACATCCCATGTCAAAAATCATTCTCTCCTACACAGTGAGAAAAAGCTGAAATACAGCAATTTTGACATAAAACCTTTGCATTATTGTTGAAAATTAGTGGCTGCCAGATGAAAACCTTTGAAATCGAGGCTTTCATGATCTCCTTGCTGCACATCCACAGCATTGGTTTCCTATAAATCAGAAATTCAGTTGGATAAACACACACTGAACAATGACCAGAGGCTTCCAGTAGCTGGAATATGATCCTGTTATTGAGCACAGGGGCTGTTTTACTTAAAAATAGCCTTTGGCACAAGGTAGAGCTGCTGTATCTCACAAATAAGGTGTGTGCTGTTATTTTTTCAAATTAGCTGGAAGTAAAAGTTGTTTGAATAATTGTCTTTGGTTCGACAAAGGAAGCAAATTATCCCAAGCTGCTTAAATTCTGGTTTTTAAAATACTAAAAAGCTTGAAAAGTGTGGGAAGAACAAGTTCTCACTGCCTTGATTTGAATGTTTATGAGAGATGTATTTCAAAAAGGGGAGAAGGAGCTCCAAACGAGTCACGACAGAAGTTAAGCTTTCAGTTTTGGAAATAAAATTGACAGTAATATGGAGATTTGATGACATGGGTCAGTTTTAATTTTCACATTTTGCTGTGCTCAGAGGTGGCTGGGTGTAATTTTGTTTGGCACTCCCTCTAAAGGAGATGAATTTTCCTTTGAGTGTTTATATTTTCACCTCTTAACTGCCAAATCCTTGACGAAATTCAATTTATAACCTGGTACCAGCCAGCAAATGATTTTGAAATTGCATCCAGAGTGTAAATCCTCAGTTGTGATCATAATCTCCCTGAATTCACTACAGAGAGAATGAGGTTGAAGAAGTTAAGGAAGAAGGCCCTAAGGAAATGACCCTGGATGAGTGGAAAGCCATTCAAAGCAAGGATCGTGCAAAAGTCGAGTTCAACATCCGCAAACCAAACGAGGGAGCTGATGGGCAATGGAAAAAAGGATTTGTGCTCCACAAGTCAAAGAGTGAGGAGGTAAAAGTGCCTTTCCATACTTGGAGTGTCCACTTTGTGAAGGTTTTGTTATTGATGAGCGTTTTTTAGAGTGGCAGCCCCTGTCTGGGAGATGCTGACCTGTAGCTGGAAGTTTAGAAAGTGGGAACAGCATTTTTTTTTCAGTTTGAAGTTCATTCTTGTTTATTTGAACAATGTTCTTTTAGCAGAATTGAACTTCTGCAGTAACACAAGTGGCCATTCTGACTGTGGTTGGGTTTAGGAGCTGAGCTGTGCCCTTAGGTTTGTCAGAGCTGCCTCTTGGTGAGAGTTTTTGGGGGAATGTTGTCAAGTTTGCTTTCTAAAAAAGGCAACTCTTGTTATTTAGCATCTGTTGTGCAGTACACAGATTCATGCTGCTTGTTAAGTGATGTCAGCTTGAAGGAAGACTGGTCATGCCTCAGAGACCTTCAACCCAAACCGTGCATCTTAAATTGGAGACGTGGGTGTCTCCTCACTGAGTGCTGTGACACAGACAAGCTCTTGGGAAAGCTCCTGAAAAGGGTTTTGTGCTCCAGTGGCACTCAGCATAGCTGCTGTAGAATTGTTTTAAATTTGTAGTTTCTCATTTCAGGCATTACATAATGCTCATTATTCTGTTCCAAGAGTGGCAAGGGGAGATGCACAAGGGAGGGAAGTGCTGAGAGCTCTTGTTTTGTAACGCAGGGCTGTGCTAATCTTTAGTTTTAATCTTTGTTTTTAACACTCTGTAATATGTTAAGTAGCTCACTTAAGAGATTGGTGGCTTCAACTTTGTGTACTGATGGTGCTGAGTCCTTTGAAGTGGCTGGGTAGTGTGTAATACTCAGTTTGCTCTCCTAAAATGTATTCCTGCTTTTTCACACCTTGCCAGTTTCTATCCTGGGAGCTGGGATTTAAAAGCAGGTGGGGGGTGCTGCTCAGTGCTCCAGTGAAAGTTTCATTTCTGTTCTGATAGAACTCAGAGTTTGGTCACAAATCAGGCTGTCTTCTTGCTGTGTGGGGTAGTTCAGTTCTTGAAAGGATTGCATGGCTGTGTCTCCTCTGTCTGAGCTGTTCACTGAAGTGTTTGTTAAATGCTGAAATCCTTTATTTCATTTAATCTGAAATCCTTTCTCTGGCTTGGGTAGAAAAGGGAATTTGAGTTCTATTTAAAGTTGCTGTTTACTGAAAGAATGTATTAAACAGAAGTGTTTATGTACTTCACCAAGATTTACTAAACCTGTAGTTCTTCAAATTCCCTCAGTGTCTCTGAATCAGATTTATTTGACATTTACTCATCTGAGGACACTTTTTTTTAACATATGAGCACATGTGGTGGTAAAGGTGATGCTACTTGTGAGAAATTTAGAGGCTAGAAAGATCCAGCCTGTATTTTCCATTGGAAAACTGAATCAGTGAACTCCAAAAAAAAAACCAAAAAACCAAGCAATAAACAATAAGAAATAAAAGAATCTGAACAAAACCTGTGAATAATCAAATTACTCCCATGGAAGACCTGACATAATTAGTAGATTGTTCTATTTAAGAGGTGAACTTCTCAAATAAACAAGTTGGATATTTTTAGCCCCATCACATAAGAAGGTAACAGCCTCTTGCTGTGTAAGCATGAAAGTGAGGTATTAACAAATCTGCCTTTAAATTGAGCTGCTTTTAGCCTGCTTTATTGTACATCCAGCAGATGTGTCTCCCCATCTCCCTTCTTCATTGTTCTCTGATCCCATGGGAAGCAGTGTGGGGATTTTCTCTCAGGATTATAGGAGAATAGCTCTATAATACAGGCGTTAGGAAAGCTTCCACTGCAGCTCCTTTGTGAGCAGCTTTAGAAGGCAAAATATTTTAAAAAACCACCAATCACCTGCTGTTTCCTCTCTTTGTCCTCTTGGCTGTACTTAGGAGTCAAGAAATTAAGGTTTCTCTGATTCTCATTGGTAAGAAGGGAGATGATGTGTGGATGTGATTTGGTTTCTAGGTAAATTTTGGTTTTCAGTCCCAAATCTTCTGTACTCTTATGGCTGAGAAACACTGTGTGTCCCAATAGATGGCTCAGAAATTCGAAGCATTGTGGTGAACACCTGCATTCCTGTAGCTTGAGAACTCCTTGGAAAACTCCCCCCAGGAGTCTGGGAAAAGGGAGAATGAGGAATCTGATGCTGCTCATCTGCCTCAGTCTTGGGAAAGAGCTGTCCTCCTTTTCCTCCTGCTTGTCCTCCCCTCTGAGGGCTGAAATGCTTGGCCTGCCTGAGGTCTTTCCTCTTTTTCCCATTTACTCAGCAGGTGCTGGTAAAATTCTCAGTTCTGTCTGGATTCTTGCTGCTTTAATCTGAAATCCAGGGGCATCAGCAGCCCTGGTCCAGTGAGCCTCTTCCCAGGGCACGGGGTTATGCCATAAACCACAGATCTTCTTCTCTGCAGCTGGTTTTGGTGGCTTGAGCCTTCAGTTCCTGCAAAAAACAGGAAAAAGTTATACAGATCCTAAAATTTATCCCAAAAGCAGAATCCAGGAGTCCTGGAAAAACTGATACCCAGGAGATCTCTGTCCCTGCTGTGCCTCTAAACCTCCTCACTAATCCAGTCCCTTCCTTAGAGGAGGTTGCAGTGGGACATTAGGAAATGTATTTTGGAAAAGAATAATTCATCTCCTCGAGTTGGGAGGAAAGACTCTTGAGTGAAGGCTCTGCAGGAAGATTTCCATGAGCAGTGATTGAAACATCCCAACTCTTGTGCCTGACGTGTGGCCACGCTGGAGAGCAGCCTGCATGTGTGGTCTGCCAGGGCTTCCACACCTCCTTTTGGTGTCCATCCATCCATCTGAGCTTTTTTTGGTATCCATCCATCCATCTGAGCCTTTTTTGGTGTCCATTGAGCCTTTTCTGGTGTCCATCCACCTGAGCCTTTTTTGGTGTCCACCTGATCCTTTTTTTGGTGTCCACCTGATCCTTTTTTTGGTGTCCACCTGATCCTTTTTTTGGTGTCCACCTGATCCTTTTTTTGGTGTCCACCTGAGCCTTTTTTTGGTGTCCACCTGAGCCTTTTTTGGTGTCCACCTGAGCTTTCTCTTGTCTGCACCCTTGCCCCGTCCATCCCGTGCTGTCTCTGGCCACTTGCACGGCTGCTCCTCGTCCCTGTGCTCCGTGTGCTCGGTGCCATCTGTCCCCAGCAGCTCGTGTGACCTGATTACCTGGTGTTCCTGTACCGAGTTGAGTCTCATTTCTTCCTTTTGTTTTCTCCCTTTGTTCCTTTTGTCACTTTGGCGTGGACACACAACTGTCACCAGACAAAGGCGATGACAGAAATGCAGGGGAGTCTGCTGGATTCAAATGAGGTACTGCTCCTTTCTCTCTGATACCTGGGTTTTAACATCAGCCCCTTCAGCAGGGAACGTTTGGCTGCTAAAAACTCACCAAAATAGAGAATTTTATTAAACACAGAGCTTTTCTTGTCTCACTCTGCACCATCCAGCACCCAGCATGGTTTTAGAGTCCTCTTGCTCCTCATCCTGCTGATTTCAAACCTTTATCATAAAAGCTTCTACTGTGAGTCTCTATTTTTTTTATTTATTCTTCCATCTCTCACTGTGCTTTGGCTCTCTTGGTAGTTTGTTTTTAATTTTTGACAGCCTTCCCCAAGACCCTTAAGCACATCACTGCCTTCAAGAAGTGATCAGTTATTAAATCAGAGCACTATTGATACATAGAAATTTAATGTTTCCCAGGATTATTCAGGAT
Organism: Parus major; assembly: GCF_001522545.3. Taxonomy (NCBI): domain Eukaryota; kingdom Metazoa; phylum Chordata; class Aves; order Passeriformes; family Paridae; genus Parus; species Parus major. Next base: position 30,127,532 of record NC_031777.1, on the reverse strand, counting down.
AAGCAGCTTGTTCAGTGTGTCTGACTTATCACCCAAGTGATGGAAGAGGCTGAGGAGAATGTGCCAGGTCTTTTGTTGGAATTTTTTGAAAGAGCTTTAATTACTTTGGATAGAGAAATTATCAGTTTACACAGGGCATTTGCAATTTTTTGATTCAGTGGTTATACCAAAGTCAAGTTGTGGAAATACAAATGATTTTTAGTAAACTGTAGCAATTGGTTTTTAAATAAAAAGAGCATAGGGATAGAAATGCACAGAAATATTGTAGAAATCCACTGATCCCACCACTCAGAAAAGGGAATTACCACATGGCTAATTTGTAATTTCCAGTAGTTGGAAATAGAATCTCAGTCCCCTGCAGTGATAAAAACTGGAGATAACAAATGAAATGGTCAGAAAGGAATTTAAAACATCTCTAAGGAGTTTTGTAGTGTTTTACAGAGTGTTGCTGTTAGGTTTGAGTAGTGCCATGTCAGGCTGAGGCGTGCAATGGCTTTTCTTTGTTGAGACAAAAAGTTTGGCAAAAGAGATTTCCAAGGGAAAGGTGTACAATGAAATGAATAAAATCAAGAGTGAATTAGGGACCAGCTGTTCTGTGGGATACATCCCAGTGGAATGTGCTGGAAATCAAGCAGCATGGAAAGGGTATTTTTAATTAAACTGGAGGGACAGGACAAGGGGGGAATGGCAGGGATAGATGGGATTTTGGGAAGGACCCATGGAATCCCTGACTCCAGACCTCTCCATCCCCTGGCAGCCTTGTGAGGCCTCCAAAATGGTAATTAAAGAGTACAAGGCTTAATTGCACAATGTGTTGCCTTTGAAAGTCCAAATGTTGTGTAACTAGAGCAGAAAAGTCAGTTGGAGTTGGGAAGCTTGAGCCTGCACGTGGCATTTGTGTAGGAAAACCAGGAAATTGCTGTACCAGGAGTTGGGGGCTTGGAGGGAAGGAAAGTCTTGGATGTTGTTTGCAAAACATGGTTGAGCTGTAATGAGCAGGTTTTTACATTTTTTATATTATCCTAGATGCCAAAAACATTCTTGCACATGGGAAAAACACCTGTGTAAAATAAGAGAAATAATTGCTTTAAAAACACCTGGTGGGGTTCAGTGTGTAACTGAAATTTTTCAAGGTGCTGAATAATAACATTGTTGGTGTTTGTAACTCCTGGGAGCATCCCTTGCTCCTCCAGGCTCAGGTTTCCACCAAATGCACTGGGAGCAAACCAGTAAGAGAATATCATGGCAAAGGTGCTGAAATCCCCATTTTCCAGTGTCACTGGTGATCCATTTCAGCTCCTTCAGTTGTTTTTGAGTTTTTTGTGTCTCATTTGCTGTTAGTGAATGCAGAGCACTGAGGGATTGTCTCTCAGCAGATCCCTGGTCTTAAGGATTTATCAAGGGCTGAAGTAAATAAAGTGTAAATCCTCAGGGAGCAAAATAAGGATGAGTGATCAAGAGTGGAAAAAGAATGGAATTGATGGAAAAGGGACACAAAAATGAGAATTGCTGCAACATGACATTCTGTACTGGCTTGGTAATGTCAGTCCGGCCTGGGATAAGGACACACTGATGGAATTTTGGGAAGGATTTCTCCATGGAAAGGGTGGTCAGGCATTGGAAGGAGCTGTCCAGGAAGGTTTGGAGTGTCCATCCCTGGGGTGTCCAGGGAAGGACTGCTGACAAGGTGGGGATTGGGTGCAGGTTGGACTCAGTCCTGGAGGCCTTTTCCAACCTCAGTGATTGTGTGAACTCATGAATTATCCTGGAAGGGCAAAATACCTGGGTTGCTGAGAAATTCCAAGTTCCCCCAGTCCCTCCAGGGAGCAGGTGAAGGCTTTGTGTGATGGGAGGTGAGCTGTGGTGGCCAGAGCTCAGGTGCACTAAAGAGGATTTTGGTGTTTGTTTATTTGGAGGATTTTGGTGTTTGTTTCCATGGAGGATTTTGGTG
>NC_031777.1:30119002-30125421 GCF_001522545.3 Parus major | reverse complement strand
CCATGGAGGATTTTGGTGTTTGTTTCCATGGAGGATTTTGGTGGTGTTTCCATGGAGGATTTTGGTGTTTGTTTCCATGGAGGATTTTGGTGTTTTTTTATTTGGAGGATTTTGGTGGTGTTTCCTTGGAGGATTTTGGTGTTTGTTTCCTTGGAGGATTTTGGTGGCGTTTCCATGGAAGATTTTGGTGGCGTTTCCATGGAGGATTTTGGTGTTTTTTTATTTGGAGGATTTTGGTGGTGTTTCCATGGAGGATTTTGGTGGTGTTTCCATGGAGGATTTTGGTGGTGTTTCCATGCAGGATTTTGGTGGTGTTTCCATGCAGGATTTTGGTGTTTGTTTATTTGGAGAATTTTGTTGGTGTTTCCATGGAGGATTTTGATGGCGTTTCCATGGAGCATTTTGGTGGCGTTTCCATGGAGGATTTTGGTGGTATTTTCCTTGCTGATGGAGAAATCCTCCTTGCAGGCTCATGCTGAGGACTCAGTAATGGATCACCACTTCCGCAAGCCTGCCAACGACATCACATCCCAGCTGGAGATCAACTTTGGAGACCTGGGCCGCCCCGGCCGCGGCGGCAGAGGGGGCCGGGGGGGCCGAGGGCGTGGGGGCAGAGCCAGCCGTGGAGGCAGAACTGACAAGGTGAGCACCACCCCCAGCTCTCATCCCCAGGGAAACTCATTTCCTGCTGGGATCTGCCTGGTTTTCTTTCCTGGGGAGATGCTCTGACAATAAACAGGGCATTTTAAATGCAAGTGAAAATCTTCTTGGTCAAAGTTTGCTTTAAAGCAGCCTGTTGGGTGTTTGAGCAGTGTTGTCATCAAACACTAAAAAGGGAGGGTGGATTTTTTTTTAAAAAGTGCCTGTCTTTGTGTCTAAACCTGAAAAATGACTTTCCAGTGTGGACAGGTGAATGTACCATGAGGTGCCTCAGTTTGGGCCAGAGCAGAACCCCACAAGTGCTGGGCTGGTTATTCCCAGCCAGGACACTCTGTGTGTGCACTGTCACCTGCTGGGGGTGAGGGACTGGTTGTACAGCTGCATGTCAGATCTTGAACCTGAGAAATTCACATTTTCCAGTTGGAAACAGGGCTCTTTCTGGTTTTTCTCTAATGTCCAGTCATGTTTTTCCCTTCTTTGGTGCTAAGGGGAATACCCTGGAAAAATACTGAATGGGGTTTGGGAGAAAATACGTGAGTTTCAAGCACTGTAGTGTAGCTACAGTGAAGATTTGATTTACTGTGAATCACTTACTTGCCTTAAAGGCATCCATCAAATTGTTACTGATTGGAAAATGAGCTCAGTCCGTGTCCTGTGGTTTCCTTCACACAGATTTGCTCATTTTTGTCCCTTCCAGCAGACACAGACTTTACAAATTCTCGTTTATTAGGGTTTATATGGGAAGCTCTCTCCTGACAACAACATCAGGATATTTGAAGGAATTGAAATGAAACAGTGCTGGTTTGCTCTGACTTGTTTCACTAATACTCCTCAAGAATGCTGCCATAAAGTAATTCCAAGCTTTCCTGCAGCTGATTTTGTGTTGTTGCCTTTGTTTCCTTGCAGTTGGTCAAGGAGTTTGATGTGATCCACACGCCCAACCAGGTGGGTGAGCTCTGCATGTGCATTCCCTGGGCTCAGGGATCAAAACTTGCCTCCTTTTCTTGGCTGTTTCTGCTCTTGTGTGCTGAGCACCTGGAGATGCTGAGCCTGTAGCTGAAACCCTGCTGTTACTTTTTATTTCTCATTTGTGGTCTGTGTTAGGCAAGGCAGAGACTCTGCAGCTGCAGGTGTTGATGCAACTCTCATTTTAAATCTGTTTCTTGATAAATTAATATCACAGCAGGAAGTTTCATTAGCTTGGCTCTCCCCATTCTTCTCCAAGGACCAAGGGAAGAGTATGAAATTGTTAATTTCTGCACTGGTTTTTGGATGTGGTGCAGAGCCTTTCAGAAAACTCTGTTGGTAACTAGTGAGGAGAACCTTGGCTAATGCATGAACTTTTATTGCTAAAAATCTGGCACAAAAATTACTTTTATCGACATCTGGTTTCTGAGTGGGAAAAATTAAACATGAAAAACTTAATTTGTGCTCCAGACAGGGCCTTTTCTGTAACATTTCACTTGTGTCCCTCAGTAAGGATTGGTCCACAGGGAAGGATCTGCCCATGGCAGGAGGTTGGAATTTCATCTCTTTAAGGTCCCATCCAACCCAGACCATTCTGAGATCTCTTTAAAAAGAGAATTGTGCAATAACAATGTGCAAACATCAATTTGCCTACAGTTCCTCTCCAGACAGCTTGGTTTAAAAACAAAAACAATTATGGGAGGCATTGTAATATTTGGAATAAATAAAAAAAAGGGTTGTTTTTGTAGTAATTCTCCATCCCCAAAGTGCTGCCAGCTGTGTCTCAAGGCAATAATAACTCTGTGATGTTTCTCTTGCAGTCAAGTGCTTCTGCTCCTGACGTAGATGACCCAGAGGCTTTCCCAGCTCTGTCCTAAACTGGATGTCATAAAGCCAACCCTGCCCTGGTTGGGCCTTCCTCTCCGAGGCTTGCATGCTTAAGGATCCTAAAACAACTAAGAAATTGAAAAAAAAAAAACAAAACAAAAAAAAGACTGTCATTCATACCATTCACACCTAAAGACTGAATTTTATCTGTTTTGAAAATGAACTTCTCTCGCTACACAGAAGCAACAATATGGTAGTCAAGTTTTGTATTTAGAAATGTAATGGTAGCAGGGATGTTTTCATAATTTTTTCAGAGATTATGCATTCTTCATGGATACTTTTTTGTATTGCTGCTTGAAAATATGCGTTTCCAAACTTGAAATATAGGTGTGAACAGTGTGTACCAGTTAAAAGCTTTCCCTTCATTTGTGTTCATTTTTTTTAAATTCAGGATTTTAGACTTTCCCCTCCCCCCCTTCCTCCCCCCCAAAAATCCAAATTAGGTTTTAATTACTGCACACTACTTCAGTTTCCTTAATTCCTCTTTGGCAGGTTTTTCTCAGCCCATGGAATCTGTGGAATATTAATTTGGCAGACTGTTAGTGCTGTATGGAATGAACTCCTGGAGTACTTTAAAACAAGTTTTAATGCTTCATTTCCAACATGGAAAACCAGTCATTTTTTTTCATCTCTGTTGGGTAGTTTTGTTTACACAAAATCTTTCTAGAAAATTGAAAGCAGATACTTGAAATCAAGATTCAAAGCACGTTGGTTTTATGATTCAATACCTGTGTATGGATCCAGCAATGGGTAACTGGTCTGAAAACCAGGTTTTTTAAAATTCCTGTACCCCACCTTTCACTCCCCCTTTGGATCTTTTATTCCTTCCTCCTTCCCTTCAACAGAACAAGATGCTTTGTTGGCAAAAAAAAAAAAAAAAAGGAAAAAAAAAGTTTTTAAATTACCTTTGCTTTTTGTTTGAGAGGATAACCCTGAGTTTGGGGCAATTCCTGTTGTTGTTGGAGCTGGGATTCCATGAGACTGGGGCAATTCCTGTCCTTGGAACTGGGATACCCCAAGCTGGGGATAATTCCTGCTGTTGGAGCTGGGGTTGGGGGGTACCAAAACCATGAGTTTGGGGTCATTTGGGGAGCTGGGAGTGGGAGGAAGGCGGCAGCTGTGGCTGTGGAAGCCCACACGGATTCCAGCTGGGATGTGGGATTGCCACACAGGCACAGCAGTACCTGAGGCATTCCCAGGCTGCATTCCCAGGCTGCATTCCCAAGTTTTCATTCCCAGGAAGGAGCAGGGCTGGCTCAGGAGGGAGTTGTGGCTCATGGCTTCAGGCTGGGACAATGACCTGAGACACCAAAAATTCAACCCAAAACCTCAACACTTCACCTCTCCATCCAGATGCAGCTCAGGCTCAGGATCTGCTGGGGACAGCACCAAGGAATGTTTTTCCAGAGAATGATTTAAAGAAATTCCCTCTCTCCCATGGAAATCCACCATAAGTTCAATTTCATCCCCATGTATCCATCCCTTCAATACACAGAAGGAGTTGAGTGAATGACTAATAAAGAGGATTTCTTAGGGGTTTTATCCAGCATTTGTTAGGAGAATAGGAACAAATCTCTCATTTTATTTCATGTTTTCCTCTTTGGCCAGGTTAAAAGGTATTTGTAGTTTCTTAGGTAGGTAGAAAACGAAAGGTAACGCCCTATTTTTATAAAAACTGTGCAGGACAGTCAGAAAGTGTTGGAGAGCTTGGAATATGGAATGCCAGCCTGCTCAGCTGTGGTGTCAGCAGCTGCCTTTGCTTTTCCTGAGCTGTTTTCCATGAGAGCTCGTGTGGTGACCCACTGTGAGTATCACACATCAGTTCCCTGGCCTGCATTTCCAGCCCCAGGCGGGAGGAGGAGGCCAATTTTCCATCAGAGGGTGGGAAAATCTCCTGCTTCACCTCTCCTGGCTCTGCTCTCAGTGTGGGGCTGGTGTAGGAACAGAGTTTTCCTTTCCCTCTCCTGTTGTTTGGTGGGATGTGCTCCACTTCCAGCTCTAGGGACACCCTGGATAGCACAGCAAACAGAAACGTGGAGCAAAGCTTTCCCTGGAGCACAAACCTTCCCTGATCCAAACTCTATTGGCTGTTCCAGGTGATTTTGCCAGCTGTATTTTCCCTTTCCCTGCTCTAGACCATTCCCAAATGGCCCAGAGAGTGATTTTCAACACAGCTTGTAACTTAGAATTGGTCCTTCTGCTGTTCTGCCAGATGTAAATTTACCTCTTTCAGTCCATTTGTGTCAAGAACTAAAACTGTGAACATTTCTCTTTAATATTGGTGGGTGTTAACTGAAATAAAGGTTTATTTTCATGCTTTTAAAAAAATGTCCTGAAAACATGGAAATGAAACCACTTGGGTTCCTAGTGGCTCATCTAAGGTCTGTCCCAGGAAGTCCAACTTGCATTCCCATTCCCAGGATGGATTTGCCTTGGAAAAGCATCTCCCAAGTAGGTTATTTATGATTAATGAACTTGCTTTTACTAACACTTCTGTCCTCTTGCTCCTGCTGTCACACCAAATCTAGGGGAGTACAACTTTTAAATTGTGATCCTTTGGAAAAGAGCAGGAAAAGCTGGAAGCACAGAGCAAATTGGCTTTGGAATGACCAAGGGCAAGGTTTGAGCAGGGAAGTTGATCTGGGAGGGAGCAGGGGGGGACTGATTGATCCATTCAGGAATTAACTGTGTGGGAAAGGACATGGATTCTCCTGGAGGAGCTGAGCCCAGGCTCACCTGAGCCAGCTCTGCCCACTGGGATGGGTTTGTGAGAGCTCTGCCTCTTCCACTGTGCCACCCTGCTGCTTTCCCAGAGTCATTCCAAGGACCAAACTCCCTGCCCTGGGCACTGCTGGCTGCTCTGCCTCAGCTTGGGGTGTGCTCAGGAAAGCCAGAGCTGACATTCCTGCTGGAAAGGCTGTCCTGAGGGGGAAACTCTTCTGGGATGCTCAGGGCCACTACTGGGAGACTTCCAGGCTGGAGTTAAAAAGGTCTGCTCCTTGTCTCTTGGGAAGGCTGGACATGAAACCCCACATTTTGATTGATCTGGAGATTTGCAGAGCAAGGAGAAAATGAATTCCAATGTTCTCTTTATGTGGAGACCAAAAATCAACATGCAGAAAAAGATGAGTGGTAAAATAATGCTTTATAAATAAACCCCTTTTTTTTGGCATCTAATCTGCCTTTCTAGTTCAATTTGATTTGCAGAGCTGAGTTGTGGGGCTCAGGCAGAATCCTCTTGCCAGGGTGGTTCCCAGGCAGGGTGTGGAGAGCAGGCAGCAGGTTCTGGTTTTTTGGATGTGTGACCCAGTTCTGAGGGAGATGTTTTCCTTTGATGACACACAGCCAGGTGACACAGGTGGGACCAGACCTCAGAAGCCCAAAGTGAAATGGCTGAGCTGGTGTTTGGCAATACCCAAAATCTGCACTTGAATGGTGGCATCAGCATCCTGGGGAGGCAGAGGATGCTCCAGGTAAGTTCATACCTGGATTATTCCATCTCTAACTGCAACATTTCAGCTTTATTTTTAATTTTTAATTGTTCTGTGTAAAGCTGGAGCTTGACCAGAGAAAACAACAGGAAGCCAAGTTCAGATTTCCAACATTTTATTTATATACACACATCTGGTAAACAAAGTCATTAAACATGTAACACCCTTCCAGCCTGTAATTAGAGCACTCCAATAAATCACTTAAATTCCTCTTGACAATCCATTTGGCTGAGTACAGATGCTGCCTGCTGCTTTTAGTTGTGGTCAGGAATTTTCCTGCCCTGAACTGAGGCAAGGAAGGTGCAGTGTCCCTCGTGGGTCTGGTGTCACTGGGGGCTCTGTGACTTGGTGCCAGGGGAGGAACAAGAGGTGCTGAGCTGTTCCCATCCCTCCTTTTTGCCTTTCCATCCTTCC
>NC_031777.1:30116067-30118805 GCF_001522545.3 Parus major | reverse complement strand
TTTTGCCTTTCCATCCTTCCTTTTTGCCTTTCCATCCTTCCCTTTTCCCTTTCCATCCCTCCCTTTTGCCTTTCCATCCCTCCCTTTTGCAGTTCCTTGCTCTTTCAGGAGGAAATGATTTCCAGCTCTGATCCAGCCAGGCTGAAGCACTCGTGGGACAGTGGGTGCAGCCCAGGCTGCATCAAGGGCTCCCCAAATCCCCAAATCCGTCTCTGGTATCCCCAGCTGTAGCTCTGACTCCAGGCTGCAGAGGAGCAGCTGTGGTGAGGGGTGACTGGGGAAGGGTTTTGTCACTTGGAGGTGTCACATGGGACTGGACTGGCTGTGCTGAAACACTGAAATATTTCATAAAGTGCCAAAATCCTGGCTGGGCTCATATCAAAACACACTAAAATATTCTGCAAAGTGCCAAATTCGAGGCTGAGATCACATTGAAACACCAAAATACTCTGCAAAGTGACAAAATTCAGGCTGGGCTGACTGGGAGCCGCCTGGGACAGTGGGAGCTGTCCCTACCATGGCAGGAGTGGCTCTGGGTGGGATTTAAGATCTCTTTCAACCCAAACCATTCTGGGATTTAATCCCTCCCAACAAACAGCCCGGTTTTATCAGGACACAGCCGATGGATCCACTCACACTTTCCTGGCTGAGAGGATGAGGAAGATGCAGACGAGCACCAGAGTCACCCACAGTGCCCAAATTCCTGCCGGGCTCACATCGCCACCTGCCTACCTCGGGAAGGAGCTGCCGCTGAGTTTCACTCCCTCCAGACTCAGATTCCCTTGGCAGCAGGGCCCGGGGGGCAGGAACGGGAAGAGGGGAATGGGCTCGGGCTCGGGCTCGGGGCTCCGTGCGGAGGGGCCGGGGCTGGAGATGTACTCGGGCTCCAGCAGCAGCCTCTGGTAGAGCTGCTGCTCCCGTGGCCAGTGTCCCCTGCTGCCAGCGCTGCCCACCAGCAGTTTGTCCCCAGGCTCGGGGGGCTCAGCCCAACTCTCCTCCACCGGGGTCGTTTCGGGCTCTTGGAAGGCGCTGGGCAGGAAGGGGCTGGAGGGAGCGCTCAGCTCCGCCTGCGGGGGAAACACGGGATAAATCCCGGCACGGAGCTCCCGGGACTCCACAGCCACATATCCAGATAAAAACAAAAGATCTCTGAGTTCTTGTGGTGTTTAATTTGCCCAGCACATCCTCCAGTCTCCTCCAGCGGAGATTATCCTCTGCCAGAGATTGCTGGATTTGCTGCTTTAGGAGATTACTGCCTGCCATGGCTCCAATTGCTTTTTATTTTTTTTTTTATTTTTTTTGGTTGTTTTTTATGTAGGTTTTGGGATTAGAATGAAAAAACCCCTCTAATTTACCTTGGTAGCTGTTAAGCTCTTGGCCCACGTGGCGTTGGCAGGGTCAGGAATGGCTTTGCTGTGCCACTGTGGCAGGAGGAGGGACAGGAGCCACTGGAATCTGCAGCAGGGGATAAATACAATTAAAAACGTCAATGGTGAGACCTGCAGCACCTTTGTGCTCCTTGGCTGTGGAATTAAGCCAGGTGTGATTGTGGATCTGCCCTCAGAGGGACCTGCAGAGCTCTTGGCTGGGTAGGGTTAATTCCCAAGGATTGCTGCCCTTCTGCTTGGTTTTAAGACCTTGTTAAAAATTCACAATATCCATGGACTGCAGGTGTATTTTAATGTCAGAGCCTGATTTTATTATCGTTCATGTACTCTGAAAGCTTCATTTTGGACAATCCTCACTGTTTCACGCTCATGAAGGGGCACAACCATCAGGTAGGACAAGGGAAAATGGCTTTAAACTAAAAGAGGGTTGATTTAGATTAGAAGTGAGAAAAGGTTTTTAAAATGCACTGGCCCAGCTGGGGCTGACCCTGGATCCCTCCCTGGCAGTGCCCAAGGCCAGGCTGGATGGGTTTGGAGCAGCCTGGGACAGTGAGAGCTGCCCCTGCCATGGCAGGAGTGGCTCTGGGTGGGATTTAAGATCTCTTTCAACCCAAACCATTCTGGGATTTAATCCCTCCCAACAAACAGCCCGGTTTTATTGGGACACAGCCACTGGATCCACTCACACTTTCCTGGCTGGAGGCACAGAACAAACACAGGCTGAGAGGATGAGGAAGCTGCAGACGAGCACCAGAGTCAGCCAGTCCCCAGCACCTGAAATGCACCAAAAATATGAAAAAAACCTCAAATCTTTATGTGCTTCATGAATAAACCACCCTTCAGCTCCGAGGAGACATCTCTGGGAGCTCAAAGCTGAAGCTGAAACAACAAATCTTCAGGAACCAAGAGATCAGAAGGCTTGGGGAGCTCCAGGGATTTCAGAGGAGCAGGAAGAGCATTCCCAGAGTGTGGAAAGGAGGATGCAAGGGCAAGGAGCAGCCTGGCACGGGTTCCTTACCCTCCAGGCAGACGCTGTCGCTGTTGCCCCGGGGGCCCTCCCCGGCCGCTGTCGCCGCTGTCATCCAGAGCTCGTGGTGCTCCCCGGGCTGCAGGACCGGGATGTGCAGGGAACGAGGAACCTTCCCAGCGGGAACGGCTGGAGGAAAACCGGGATGGGGATGGAGAGCCTGGCACCGGGCTTTGCTGCCTTCAGCTGGGCTCTGGATAAAGGGAAGGAGAGGAGGAGAGGAGGAAAAGGAGGAATAAGGAAAAAGAAAAGGAAGAAGAGGGAAAAAGTGGAGGAAAAAGAAGAGGAGGAAGAGGAATAAGGAAAAAGAAAAGGAAGAAGAA
>NC_031777.1:30114068-30115599 GCF_001522545.3 Parus major | reverse complement strand
AGGAGGAGGAAGAAAAGAAGATGAGGAAGAGCAAGAAGAAAAGGGAGAAGAAGCCAGGATGAATTCCTGGAGACCTTCAGTAATGAAAGGGGAGCAGGAGGAGCATTTCCAGCCCCAGGAACCCACCATGGACCTCGGGCTGGCCCTGCCTGGAGCTCCTGTGCAGGTAGATGTGGTAGGCAGTGATGCAGCCCCTCTGCTGGGGAGCTGGGATCTCCTCCCAGGACACCAGGACACCGCTGGCCCAGGGCGTTGTGAACATCTGGGGCCCGGCTGATGGGGCTGCAAGGCACAGGATTGCTGTTAGAGCTGAGTTTAAAGTGGTTTAGAACCAGCTGGGAGGGTGTTCTGGGGCTGACCTTGTGCTGTGGAGTTGGCCCTGAGCGAGGCTGCCTGGCCAGCCCTGCCCTGGTAGAGCGCGGACACGCGGATCCCGTAGCAGACGTTGTCTCGGATCTGCTCTGAGAGGAGAAGTTACACCTGCTCCTGCCAACAGCTGCACAAATACTGCAGCAGCCCTCTAAAATCTGAGACAAATCAGGGATTTATTGATATGATTTGGATTATTGAGAGATCTTTCATGAAGAAATTTTCTCTGATTTACTGAGCTTGGCTGAGCCATACTGTGGAATTAAACTGGAAATTAAAGGTTTCCCAGTGCCAAGGGCAGGGATGGGTGGGATCTTGGGAAGGAATTGTTCCCTGGGAGGGTGGGCAGACCCTGGCACAGGGAGCCCAGAACAGCTTATTTATATTATTAGTAAAAAAGAATTAGTTAAATTAATATAATAAATATAAATATAGAAATATATGAAATAAATATAAATATAGAAATAAATGAAATAAATATATGAAAAAAAATAAATATATAAATAAATGAAATAAAGATATGAAATAAATATAAATATATAAATAAATGAAATAAATATATTTAATAAATATATTAAATAAATAAAATTTATTTTATATATTATATATAAATATATAAATATATACATATATAAATATGTAAAATATATTAAATATATAAATATATAAATATGTAAAATATGTAAAAACATATAAAAATACATAAATATGCAAAATATATAAAAATAAATAAATATGTAAAATACATATAATAAAAATATAAACGTATATAAAATTTATATAAAATATATAAAATAAATATATAAAATAAATCTTTTATAAATAAATATATAAAATAAAATATATAAATATATAACATATAAAATATATTTATATATGAAATATATAAATATATAAACAATATAAATATAAATCATATAAATAAGTATAATAATATAAATAAAATAAATATAAATAAATAAAATAAGACAGACATACGTACTAAAATAATGAATAATAATTAATTGGAAAATTTATATATTAAAATTTTATATTTATATGTAGAAATTATAAGAAATATAAATAAAATATATATTTCTTATATATATATAAAAATATATATAATATATATAAAATATATATTTTCTATTTTTATATAAAATATATAAAAATATCTTAAAAT
>NC_031777.1:30113294-30113743 GCF_001522545.3 Parus major | reverse complement strand
CCAGTGCCACCCTTGCTGTGGCACCTCCCACCATCCCACCCAGCCTGGCCTTGTGGAGGTGACATTTACATGTCATTGCAGGGTGACATTTACATGTCATTGCAGGTGACATTTACCTGTCATTGCAGGGTGACATTTACCTGTCACTGCAGGTGACATTTACCTGTCATTGCAGGGTGACATTTACCTGCCAGCACAGGGTGACATTTACCTGCCAGCTCGGGGTGACATTTACCTGTCATTGCAGGTGACATTTGCCTGCCATTGCAGGTGACATTTACCTGTCATTGCAGGGTGACATTTACCTGTCATTGCAGGTGACATTTACCTGCCAGCACAGGGTGACATTTACCTGTCATTGCAGGTGACATTTACCTGTCATTGCAGGGTGACATTTACCTGCCAGCTCTGGGTGACATTTACCTGTCATTACAGGTGACATTTACCTG
>NC_031777.1:30096319-30111585 GCF_001522545.3 Parus major | reverse complement strand
GAATTCCCAGAGCAGCTGGGGCTGTCCCTGGATCCCTGGCAGTGCCCAAGGCCAGGCTGGATGGGTTTGGAGCAGCCTGGGACAGTGGGAGCTGTCCCTGCCATGGCTGGGGTGGGATTTAAGGTCCCTCCCAACCCAAAACATTCCAGGATTTATTTTGCCCACTCAATTCCAGTTTAGGGAAGCTCTTTTGCTGTGAGATGCTGATTTTTCCAGCAGCAGCACAGCTGGGGAAAGCAAAACCCTTCCTGCCCTGAGGCTGAATTCACAAGGGAGGGGAAAAGAGATTATCAACTGCTCACCTGGATCTGTCAAAATGAGCAGGTTTTGCTTGGGAAGAAAACCCCAGATTTTACTTAAAACCAGCGTAAAGAATTATTTAAATTGAAGCACTCAGAGCACACATCTCTGACAGTCTGTGGAACACCACACCCTGCTTTAACTCCCCTCTGGGTGCAGTTGGACTCCCACTTTCAGTTTCCTGCTCTTTCTGTGACATTAATCCATTTGTTTGGCTGATTTTTGTCATAACAAAACAAAGCACAAACTAAAATGTTTGCAGGGCTGGAAACCTGCTGAAATTAAATTTTCAACCCTTTTCTGGGTATTTGTCAGAGAGTTAGAGCACAGCCTTGGTAGGAAGTGATCCTGAGTCTCAGTCTGGCTGTGAAACCTCTAAAGGCAGTTTATTACTCTGTTTCATGAATGATGCTGCAGGAAGTCACTCCTGATAAAGAAAATGCTGCAAGATAAAGGTCCTCAAGTTAAAGCCACAACATCTGGGCTCACAGAATCTCATGAGAATTTCTGCTTTCACTTGCGTGGTGCCTGCTGGTGTGTGCTGGGGGGAGAGCACAGTGAATTTTTTTACCCAGTTCTGGTGGGTTTTAAACCAGATTCTGTCTGGAATGTTCCCTGTGGGGTCCCAGCCCCCAGCTCTGCCCACCAGACCCCAAAAACGCTGTGGAATCTGGAGAGGGGTAAAGGGATGGAGGGACAGGAGCCAGGGAATGGCTCCCAGTGCCAGAGGGCAGGGCTGGATGGGATCTTGGGATTGCAGGGATTGTTCCCTGGCAGGGTGGGCAGGCCCTGGGATAGAATTCCCAGAGCAGCTGGGGCTGTCCCTGGATCCCTGGCAGTGCCCAAGGCCAGGCTGGATGGGTTTGGAGCAGCCTGGGACAGTGGGAGCTGTTCCTGCCATGGAATGAGATGACAAGATCCCTCCCAATCCAAAGAGTTCTGGCATTCCATGAAATTGTAGGTAGAAAAATGATGATGGATCTCCTTGTTCCATGGAGCCCTTGTTCCATGTCCCTGGGAACTGCTGAAACCCTTGTGCTCTCCCAGGGTTCAGTCCTTGCTGCAATCCTAAAAATCAGAATTGATCCTTTTGCCTGGCTCTGCTTTCCCCTCTCACCTGGCTGGGTTTTTCTGGGGTTTCACCAAACTCACCTTCCAAAAAAGGGAGAGGTTCTGGTGCCCAGGGCCCAGGTCCTGCTGCCGGTACCAGACATCCAGGATCCCAGCTGGCACTGCAGGGGACGGAAAAGCAGAGCAGTGGGCATGGCTGGGGCATAAAACCAACAAATGAAACAATAGGGAGGTAAAACCCCTGAGAAAAAACTCAAATTGAAACTTTAAACTGTCCCTGAAATGCTGCAGGGTGTGATAATCCATGTCTGCTGTGGTTTGGCTGCTTTGAGGATGGGATCACGAGGAGAACGAAGCCACAAAGCCAAGGAGAGGAGTTTGGATCTGCTGGGGGCTTCATCCTGACCCCAACAATCCTGGTGGCTCCCAAGGACACCCACACACCAGTGCACAGCATTAGCTCCTGCCTTTGCATAAATCTGAGGCTTATGAAGGTCCTTGGGCTCGGCTCCATCAATCCCAGAGCTGGATGAGGGCGTCTGTGGGATGTGTTGGATTTTCCTGTCAGGTTCTGGCAGTAAAGACCTTTAACAGCTCCTCTGGGGCAGCTGAAAGCCCTGGTGCCTCCCACAGCTCTGACTGGAAACTCTTGCTGTTTTAAAGAATCCTCCCCAAATGACATTAAAGGGAAGATGTGTCTGGAAATCCAGAATCAGAGATGAATATGTCAGGAAAGCTGAGGTGACAGAGCTTGGCTCCTCGAGGACCCTGACCAGCATCAACTGATTAAATTAAATTAACGTTTGCTAATTATTAACAGCAGGGGGCAGCTGATGGGACAGCAGGGCTGGAGCAAAGACACAAAACCCTTCACATCAGCGATGCTGGGAGCACTTTGTCCTGCACTGACTGCAGAGAGTGACTGGAACACAAACAAGAAGCAGCAGCAGGAACAAAGCCAGAGCATCGAGTGTGAGCTCAAAGCAGCAAAATTCAAATGTGGGATTGCACCTGCTGCCCTCCAGCCTGGATTTGAGAGCCTGTGAGAGCTGTGAGCAAGGTAAGAACTTTCCTGGCAGTTCACAGGAAAAGGAATTTCTCCCTGAACAGGTTTGATTGGAGACAATTTGTGGAGGATTTCAGCTCCTGCAAGGCAGAGTGGGGATGATGAACCCAGAGCTCCTCAATCAGCTGAAAACCCTCTGGGGCTGGTGATGGCCACAAACCCAGGGAGAAAGCTGTGGAGAGGGAGGGAGGTGTTCACACCTCCCCATCAATGAATGCAGAAAGTGCTGCTGTCGCTGAGGAATGGGAAATGGGCTGATCAGAACAGCACCAGCCCCACCAGCTCCCAGGAATTCACAAAAATTCAAAAGAAGAGCAGCCCAAGCCAAGCAGAGAATCACAGAATTAGAAGGGTTGGATGACACCTTAAAAATTATCTCACTCCAACCCCCAAATCCTTCAGCTGCTCTCAGTGAACTCTGGAAATTCCTGTTTTGAGAGAAACACCAACAGCTTCCCCGTTTGTTCATTAAAAAAATGCAATTTTCTTACAGAAACCTCTCTCAGATCTAGGGTTGGCACAAAACAAGGCAGCAGCACTTAGAGCCTGCTGAGCTGGAGTTTCCCGTGGGATGCAGAGCTGGGTTTAGGGCAGGGGGGTTCATTCTTTACCTGCTGCTGGAGTTTGGCTCTGGGTGCTGCTCCAGTCACTCCACAGCCCCCGGCTGGGCAGGATCCTGCAGCTCACCTGGAACTCGTAGGCTGTGTCAGGCTCCAGCCCCTGGAGATGATATTTCTCCCTGCTGAAGATTTCCACCTTTGGTGGGGATGAGGGAATTGATATTAAACTCCCGAGGAAATGAGGGGCTGGATTATGAATTCAGGAGAAACCCTGATCAGGGAATGATGTGAGGAATCATCAGGCCTGCAGGGCTTCAGCTGAGAAATCCCTCATTTCTGAGGGATTTGCTCAGCTCCCAGCAAAACCTTCCTTTTGCCACCTAAAGCAAATAAAACTTCATGGAATTGTGGAATGGTTTGGGTTGGAAAAGAACTTAAATCCCATCCAGAGCCACCCAGCCATGGCAGGGACAGCTCCCACTGTCCCAGGCTGCTCCAAACCCATCCAGCCTGGCCTTGGGCACTGCCAGGGATCCAGGGACAGCCACAGCTGCTCTGGGAATTCTATCCCAGGGCCTCTCCATCTTCCCAGCCAGGAATTCCTTCCCAATATCCATCTAAATCTACCCATTTCCAGCTTAAAGCCATTCCCTGTGTCCTGTCCCTCCATCCCTTGTCCCCAGCCCCTCTCCAGCTCTCCTGGAGCCCCTTCAGGCTCTGAGCTCTCCCCAGATTTTTTTCCTTCTCCAGCAGGTGCAGAACTGCCTCATTCCCGAGGGAATTACCGTGCTCCAGGTGCTGCTGCTGAGGGGGCGATACCTCAGCCTGTAGTGCTGTGCTTGTGCCTCGTGGTGCCAGGAAAGGCTGCAGCTGGTGGCAGAAGAATCATCAAATTCCACCAAAAAGTCAGGAGGATGTGGCTTCACTGGCACCAAAACACAGAAAAAAGCAGGGCTCAGAGAGGCAGCACAGCCCAGAACGGGGGGTTAGGTGGAAAATAGGATTATTGGTTTAGGCTGGATGATTTTTCCAAGAGGTTTAATGTTTTTCCAAGAGCTCCTGAATATTTTCAGGTTTTCCCCGAGGTCTGGGGCTGACTGGGAGGTGAGGAGTGCTGATTTACCTATGTCAACCAACATGAAGGTGAGTGGCTGGGAAGAGGCATTTCCTAATTGATTGGAGGCAGAAACCACCACGGTGTAATTGGAGTTAAAATCCAGCTTGCTCAGAGTCCCAGAGCCAAACACAGGGTTGGGAGTTTCTTGTGGAAAGCAGAAGGTGTCAGTCCCATTGGAGAGCCTGGAGCAGAAGGAAAAGTTTGGTTGGATTTCTGTGGAGCAGGGAAGGTGTGGGGGGACAGGTTCCCTTCCCAAAGGGATGGATTGGCACAGCCTCTTCCCTGACCCCCGAGGGAGCTGAGGGCACCATCAGAGAGCTGCTCCAGGGGGTAATTAGGCATTAATTACATTTACAGCCCCTCACTTACTCTATTCCATAGGCAGTGTCGAGGTAGGTGAGCCTTCCTTTGTGCCAGGTGCAGGTGGGACGGCCCTTTGTCCCAAACTGGATACAGGACACGTTCCTGGGCTCGTCTGGAGGGGCTGGAACAGAAATTCCCGTCAGTCCTAAAACCACAGCCTGCTTTGGGTTGGACCTCTGAGGGTCCTTCAGTCCAACATCCTCAGGCAGAGCAGATCAGAGCCTCATCCAGCCTGGCCTTCAGCCTTTCCTCCTCAGAGAGGTCGGCAGGAGACATTTTCAGGGGTGCTGGGTAGGGAGGACGTTGTTTGCAGATTTATGGAGCCTCTCTCCCTTCAGGAATAACACAGCAGCACAATTCCAAGCAGGAACATTCCCAACAGGAAGATCCCCTCACAGCCAGCAGCAGCTCTGGCCAAAGCCACCCCTGGGAGCCCCTTCCCCTGTTCCCCAGCAGGGATGAAGAAGTGATGTTCCCTTACTCCCAGCCAGGATATCCATCCCACAGACGAGTTTTGCCTTGTCTCCACAGATGCTTTTGCACGTGAAGGTGTGTTTGCCGAGGCTGCTGAGCAGGAAGGTTTTGCTGACGGAGCCTCCCTGCCCTCGGATTTGCTCGGAGCTGTTGAGGAAGATCGCTGCCCAGCACCAGGAGGCTCCTGGAGGAGCTGCCAGCCTGCAGGACACGGTGATGTTGGTGCCAGGCGGCACGGCCTGGCCACTGCTGGCTGTCACCGTGCCCTTGGCGCACACCCCCGAGGCTCTGGGGGCACTCACAGCCCCTCTCCTGCAGGATTCTGTGGGGGAACACAGAAAACTCCAGCTGGAACCCCCTGGTTTCCCTGCAGCACGTGCTGTGCTCAGCCAGGGGGTCCCCAATGCCTGCTGGAGGAATTCCAGGCTCTGCACAGGAACCCCTGGGATGTTCTCTGGGAGCAGCAGCCATGGGGCCGCTCCCAGTTCCCAAAAAACCCAGGCAGCCCCAGAAACCTCCTTTCATCAGGGATTAGAGAGGTGCCTGTGGCAGCAGAGCTGTGGCAGGAGGCACAGGAAGGACCCAGAGCTGCTTCTGGAGCCCCTCTGGAGCCAGGCTGGGAGAGCTGGGGGTGCTCACCTGGAGAGGAGAAGCTCCAGGGAGAGCTCAGAGACCCTTGCAGGGCCTGAAGGGGCTCCAGGAGAGCTGGAGAGGGACTGGGGACAAGGGATGGAGGGACAGGACACAGGGAATGGCTCCCAGGGCCAGAGGGCAGGGCTGGATGGGATTGCAGGGATTGCAGGGATTGTTCCCTGGCAGGGTGGGCAGGCCCTGGGATAGAATTCCCAGAGCAGCTGGGGCTGTCCCTGGATCCCTGGTAGTGCCCAAGGCCAGGCTGGATGGGTTTGGAGCAGCCTGGGACAGTGGGAGCTGTCCCTGCCATGGCTGGGCTGGGATGAGATGGGATTTCAGGTCCCTCCCAACCCTAAACTATTCTGGGATTATGTGAACAAGGATTTTTTCCTGTTTGTGAGCTCTGCCTGTCCTGGTGCCTTTTCTCACATAACCACCTTGGACTGAAACCCAAACAAACTCCCTGCATCTCTTGTGAACTCCAGAAAGGGAGATGCTCACTGGCACTTGGAGTAGAAGCTGGAAAAATCCTAATTAGGCTGAGTGCTTGATTAGAGAGCTAATTGCTCTGTAGGAAGAAACCCCTCTTACCTGCTGTGAAGTGCAGCACCAACCAAATTGCTGAGGGCACAATCCATGAAAATGCCATTTTGGTGCCTAGAGAGGAAGGA
This sequence comes from Parus major, assembly GCF_001522545.3. Lineage (NCBI taxonomy): Eukaryota > Metazoa > Chordata > Aves > Passeriformes > Paridae > Parus > Parus major. The sequence continues at coordinate 30,105,330 of NC_031777.1, read as the reverse complement.
ATTGCTGTTACCAGCTGCTGAAGGGTGATGTTATGTACAGATCTTGGTGTTTTTCTGTTTTACTAATTGAGAAAATCCCAAATGCTCATTTTGTGAGACCTTTCTAATGAAAAGTTTCATTTAAATCCAGAGGCTGTGACTTTCAGGCTCTCAGCTCACCCAGAGCCTCTTCATGTGGTGCCTTCTGTAGGTGACTCGTGAGTGCCAGGATGAGCAAGCTCAGGTTCTTCAGGGAAATGTTCTGCCTTCCACTAAACTGTGAGAACAGCAAAGTGCCCTGCAAGAGTCACAGAGACCCTGCCCTTATCTCCCATACCCTGCTCTGACATCCAAAAAAACACTGAATCCCATACAACACCATGAAAACAACTGTTAAACTTCAATAGAACAATTCAGAGTGATTAATTAAGTGTAAATTAGACTGCTTTCCTAAGTCACTGAGTGAAAAAGTTAAAGTTTGGAGTTTAAACTAGTTTAGAGGACAGGAGATAAAATAGAAAATTGAAGATGTTGTCTCTTGTTCTTCCTTCTTCATCTTCTTCTAGAAGTTTTTAAGTAGCAATAAGTGATTAAATAGAGAATGCTGCAGTGCAGCTCACAAATATTGAATCATTAAGTCACTTAAAAAAATACATGTGTCATTAATTGAGTGAAAATGAATGTAAAAATAAAAAATCTGCATATTTCAAGGCCATTTTGTGCCATTCCAACCAATTTGAGCCAGTCATTAATAAGTTAAGCAGAAAGTCCAAGAAAGACTGCCAAATCTTTTGTAATATATTAATAAACATAAGAAACAGAAACCTAATGAGCTTCTAAAGTATTCTTCCTAACACAAAACTAAAATAAATGAAACTCTCTGTGAAAGAGTATCCCAAAAAAACTCAGGATCCAGCATCACTGCCCCAGATACCCGGGATAAGGGGAAGAACAACTTCACCCCAAAGCATCTGCTCAGAGCTGCCAGAGATTTAACTGAGATGGGAGAAAAGGGTGAGAAACTGCTGAGGAACCACCTCCAGCTCAGAGCTGAGGGTGGAAAATGAATGGAAACCCCCTGGATTCCACATCAGTGTGATGCCTGAAGTGTTTTAACTTTCATATTTTCCAGATTCTGCTCTGCATTGCTGCCTAACTCTGAACTTCACAGAAAGCCCCAGCGAGTTCTCACAGCTCAGGGAGACAAAATTGCAGCTCCAGGCCCAAAGGGTACAACCAGCAGTGAATTGATGTGAGGACTGCATCACCTGGAGCTGGAATTGGACAATGAATTCATGGAGCAGAACTTATCAAAGTGTGAAACTCATGACTCAGAGCCCAGCTCGGGTGGAGCCAGGGCCGGGCTCTTGCAGTGCCCAAGGTGCTCCTTGGAAGGGCTTTTAATAAATCCCTGTTTTATTCCTTTAACCCTGCCCAGCCTCTGCTCCAGGAAGGCTTCAAGGGAGGGAAATCAGCACTGCTGGCTGTAGGGGATGGAACACAAAGGGGAGGGGGAGAAGTCTCCAGATGTCTGTGGGTACCAACCTGTGCCTGGTTTTGTGTTTTCTTATCCCCCAAATCTCCTCTGGGAGCACCAGGGTCACGGGCCACGCTCTCTGTCCCCCTGTGGATGTGGCACAGGGATTCTGGCTGTCCCCTCACCCTCCAGCTCTGAAGCAGCACAGCTCCAGGGTTGGCTTTCAACCCCACTTCTCCCAAAAAACCTCTGCTGTGCTGTTCTGGAGCTGCTGGAGGAACATCCTGGACATTCAACCCCACTCTTTGTGCCCCAAATCTCCCCAAATCCCTGGCACTGGCTGAGGTTTTAGGGAAGATTTCCTGCATTTTGGCTGTCCCCAGGCTCTGTGGGGACAGTGACACCCCAGGTCACCCCAAACCTTATCAGAAATCCTGGGGGATTTCATCAGAGCCCAGGGAATGAGGGAGGGGTTGTTGAGGATGGACTTTTGGAGCTGCTCCATCCCAGGGTGCAGGGAATATCTGGGATAGTGAGAATTTAACAGAGCTCTAAATGAATTCATTCTTGCTGTTATTGTTCCTTCTCTTTTCAGGCCTCCCATGACATCAGCTCAGCTTTTCTGGCTGTTTGTGCTCAGCTTTTCTCCCCTCGGACACCTCAGCACAGGAATTTCAGGCACAGCTTCAAAAATGAGGTGACACAAAAGTTTGCAGCCTCCAGGAATCCCAAATTTTGCCTTTGAGCCTCCCTCAAAATCCCTCAAAATTTTGCCTTTGAGCTGCTTTTCCTCCCCCTCAAAGCCAGGAACAAGGCCTGGGCTCCTTTCCAGAGCTGCCAATAATTATCATTAATTAATAAATAATTTCCTGGGTGGGGAGGAGGAGGGGGAAATTCCCCACAGAATTCCAAATATCAAAAACTTCTTTTTACCTCTGGTTTCTCCTCTGCCTTCATCAGTTCCTGTGACTCTTCCCCTTTTCCAGGGCCCTTCCCAGCTCCACGAGGCTGCCCCAGGATTGGGATGAGTTCAGCCAGAGCAGCACCAGGAGTTCTGTGGGATCCAATCCCGTTTTTCCTGATTTCCTGGGAATCTTCACTCGGTTCCTCTCCTGCAGGAGGTGTTGGAGGGAAGATGCTGCTGGATGGCTCAGAGGATCAGAGGTTGTAGTGACAGGCAGGAGGAAATCACCCTCCTTTCACTTCTATTTTTTTCTTATTTCCTTTTCCTTCTTCTTCTAAAAATCTTTTTAGGTTTTATTTTTTCTGATTTTCTTTCCTTTATATATTTGTTTTCCACTTTTCTTTTTTCTTTTCCCCCTTTCTCTTTTCTCCTACTGTATTTTTTTCTTTGCTGTTGTCTTTTTTTACTTTTCCCTTTTTAAATTTCTTTTTCTACTATTTTTTGTTCCTTTTTCTTTTTCTCTTTTTTTTTTTTGGTCCTTTTTTTCCTTTTTCTTTTCCCTTTTTCTTCTTCCTTCTTTTTTTTTCCTTTTTTAATATTTTTATCTTTACATTTTTAACCTTTTTATAATTTTTATTTTTACCTTTTTTATATTTTTAAATTTTAAATTTTATATATTTTAAATTTTACCTTTTTTATCTTTTTTATATTTCCCTATTTTTTATTTTTATCTTTTACATCTCTTTTATATATTTTTTACCTTTTTAATATTTTAAAATATTTTTTTCTTGTTTATATTTTTTAATCATTTTTATCTTTTTAATCTTTTCCCTTTTTTCTCCTTTTCATCCTTTCCCTTCACTTTAAATACCAAACTCTGCTTTTCCCAGGCTGCTCCAAACCCATCCAGCCTGGCCTTGGGCACTGCCAGGGATCCAGGGACAGCCCCAGCTGCTCTGGGAATTCTATCCCAGGGCCTGCCCACCCTGCCAGGGAACAATCCCTGCAATCCCAAGATCCCATCCAGCCCTGCCCTCTGGCACTGGGAGCCATTCCCTGTGTCCTGTCCCTCCATCCCTTGTCCCCAGTCCCTCTCCAGCTCTCCTGGAGCCCCTTCAGGCCCTGCAAGGGGCTCTGAGCTCTCCCTGGAGCTTCTCCTCTCCAGGTGAGCACCCCCAGCTCTCCCAGCCTGGCTCCAGAGGGGCTCCAGCCCTGGAGCAGCTCCAGGGGCTCCTCTGGAATCTCTCCAGCAGCTCCATAACTTCCCCCTGGTGTCCATCTCTGCTTCCTTGGAACCTGGACCATGGAATTGTGGCGTGGCAGAGCTGGACCCCAGCAGCAGGATGAGCCACCCCCCTGCAGGGTGGCAGTTTTAGGGTCCCCTCTGTGGTGGCTCCGTGTTTTCCATCCCTTTGTGTGCCAGGGGCTCTCGGTGACTCTGCCTCCCCCAGCAGGATGGGATGAGTCCTCCAGCCTGGAAAATCCCAGTGCTCTGCTTCCTTCTGAGCCTCCAGCCAAAGCTGGAGTCACAGGGAGAGTTTGGTGCTGCTCCAGAGGAGTTTGGTGCTGTCCCAGGAGAGTTTGGTGCTGCTCCAGAGGAGTTTGGTGCTGTCCCAGGAGAGTTTGGTGCTGTCCCAGGAGAGTTTGGTGCTGTCCCAGGAGAGTTTGGTGTTGTCCCAGGAGAGTTTGGTGCTGCTCCAGAGGAGTTTGGTGCTGTCCCAGGAGAGTTTGGTGCTGCTCTAAGAGTTTGGTGCTGCTCCAGAGGAGTTTGGTGCTGCTCCAGAGGAGTTTGGTGCTGCTCCAGGAGATGATGATGCACAGAAGACACAACATCTCTATCCTTTATTGGACTGTGATGTTTTCTGTGTCCCTGTGGCAAGGTTAGCTCCTGGCTGTGAGGAGAGAATCTCCCCTATTACATCACCTCTATAATTCATTTCTCATTCCCTGTGTTCTGCTCTTCTCTCATTCCAGCCCTGCTCCCACGGCTTTCCCAGTGTTGTTCTCATGGGATTTGTCCTGGGAAGATGACATTTGGTGCCCAAAGCACAGCCTCAGCTCTCACATCCTCTCCTTTGGTCTGTGCCCCTGAGCTCAGCCCTGTCAGGACTCCTCCTCCTCCTCCCAAAACCCCTCAAAGGCTCAGGGAAGGGACAGGCTCCCCCAAATCCCATCATTTTTAATGATTTCTCCCAGTTTTGTCGCGAGGCCGCCCCGGCTGCCGCTGCTTTAGCCCCACCACGTTTTCAGAAGGCTTCTGCTGACCCAGGCACTTCTTTGCAGCTTTGCACGAGCCTTGGCCACAATCTGGGCTTTGATCTCCTCTCAGTGCACTCAGAAATCCCCCAAGGTCTCGGGTGTTACTGAGCTCTGTGAAACCTCCCAGTCTGAAATCCGATTTTAGCCCCTGCAGTGTCTGTGTCTGCCACCCAAGCTCTCCCACGATTTACTGACAGCCAAACCCCACTGAGGGCGAGCAGGGGGTAAAACCCAGCTGCAGCAGGTGCTCAGAGGATGTTTCTGTCACCTCCTGCTCCTGCTGCTCCTCCCCAAGGGTTTAAGGCGCTTTTACCTTCCCTCCTGAGCCTTCACCAGCTGCAGTAAACCAGACTCTGCAGATAAGAAGCAGATGAAGTCACACCATCAGTTGGTGACTAAGCTGAGCCTAAACCCAGCTCTCTGCGCTGCCAACCTGAAACCAGAATGAATTCCACGTCCTCCTGCATGGCAATGGCTCAAAGGGTTTAAAAGCATGACTCAGATGAGCGTTGAATGCGTCATTTATTGTGTGTTAAATTCATTTATTGTTTCTTTATCTTCATTTTGCTTTAAATCATTTCCAAGCTGACTTTTTGAAGAGGTGAACAGGTCCCACAGGGGAGGCTCTGGTGGTGGTGGGATCTCCTTGCAGCCCTGAGCTGCTCCCCGTAGACACATCCTGCTCTGATGGGATGGAGCAGGAGTGGGTGGATCTCTGTTCCCTGAGCTGTCTGCACCCCTTTTCTTGCTTCTTTCCATTTGTTCCCTCTTTCCCTTTGTAGAAAAAGTCCTTTTTTTTTAGTGAGGTTTTGTTAGAACCTTGGCAGTGATGAGGCAGCACCGTGGAGCGTCTCTGGGGGTCGTGAAAATCATGGAATTCATTCCTGAGCTGATCAACAACAAGTGGGAATCTCTGGCTCTGGATCCGACTGCCAACAGTAAAAAAAGAGCTTTAAACAGGGGATACAAAAAGCTGACAGCAAAAATACAAAGGAGTTTGTAATGTTTGAGGGCAATGGGGAACCCTGAGGTGTTCAATCAGTCCAGAGTGACTTTGTGATGGGATTCATGGCATGCCCCATCCCTGGAAGTGTTCCAGGTTGGATGGGGCTTGGAGCAGCCTGGGATGGTGTTTGGGATCACAGAATCCCAGAAAGGTTTGGGTTGGGAGAGACTTTAAATCCCATCCAGAGCCAGCCCTGCCATGGCAGGGACACCTCCCACCTGCTCCAGCCTGGCCTTGGGCACTGCCAGGGATCCAGGGACAGCCACAGCTTCTCTGGGTGTTTATCCCTGAATTTCTCTCTCTCTCTCTGTGTATTTGTGCCCTTCCCAGCCCAGATTTTCCAGCTGAACATGTGGAAAACAGAAATATTTCCTTTTACCTCCCGAGGAGGGCTGGCACCCACGGCTCTCTGCCCATGGTGGGAGCTGGGATCTCTCCATCCCTGCTGGAAGAGCAGGAGCTCTGCTCTTAGGGCTGCAAATCCAGCCAGCAGCTCCCTGAAAAGCAGCAGCAGCTCTGTTTCCTGGCAAGAGGAGCATTTCCCCCCTCGAGGTTTGGCAGCACAAGCCTCAGGATGTGGACATTGAGAAAAAATAAAAACCACCTCACACTGCTGAAAGCTGCTCTTGTACAATTTCCTTCCTGCACGGGCAGCACTCACTAATTTTAGGCTCCCTGCAGTGCCACACTCACATTTCTGCATTTTTTTTGCTGATCTGAAGAAGAATCCTCACCCTCCTTGCCAGGTCACTGCTCCTCTGGAAGCAGGAACAGATTCCTGGGGGTGTAAAGGAGCAGGCACAGCACCCACCAGGGTGCTTTGGAACTACTGAGAGGAAAAACAAAATTAATCCATTTGTGCCACAGCTGGTGGAGAAATGCTCACAGTGCTTAGGAAAAATTGGGGAAATTTAGGATTTTTTTCTAAGTTTAGGAATTAAACTTAGGAATTTTTAGGAATTCCTAAAATTTAGGAATATTTTCTAAGTCCCAGAACACCTGGAAAAGGTTTCAGGGCTGCTGGGGGAAGGAGGCTGCTGTGTTTCACCTTCTGGGTGTCCAAATTCATGTTCTTGTGCCTGGTAAATCCCATTTTTCTCCCCACAGTGTGATGAAGAGCTGTGGGATGAGAAATCCCTCACCCAAAGGGAAGGATTTGGCTAGTGAGCGATTCAGAGGGATTTTAAATCAGCCTGGCAGGTTTTTTTTTGGAATGGGAGGAAAATGAAGGACAGAAAAGGTTCCATGTTCACCTGTGTGAGACAGAAATTGGTACAGAAATCCTCCTTGGTGCTGTGTCTGCTCCTCAGGAGCAATCCCAAAATATTTTCCACATCTCTGCCAGGATGTCTGAGGAAATTTTTTTATCTGTTTTAACTGCAATTAGCTCCAGGAATGAAGTGCTCCGAACATTTGGGAATGAAATGGTTCAAATCTTTGGGAATGAAATGGTTCAAATCTTTGGGAATTAAATGGTTCAAATCTTTGGGAATTAAATGCTCCAAATCTTTGGGAATTAAATGGTTCAAACATTTGGGATTGAAATGTTCCAAACCTTTGGGATTGAAATGCTCCAAATCTTCAGGAATTAAATNCTCCAAATCTTTGGGAATGAAATGCTCCAAACCTTTGGGATTGAAATGCTCCAAACCTTTGGGATTGAAATGCTCCAAATCTTTAGGAATAAAATACTCCAAACCTTTGGGATTGAAATGTTCCAAACCTTTGGGATTAAAATGTTCCAAACCTTTGGGAATGAAATGCTCCAAAGCTTTAAGGAGAGGACCATGTTGAGCAGTAACTGAAGATATTGCACCCTGCAGGAATCTCCTGCTCAGCCTTCCAGGAATCCAAGCTTGGTGGGTTCTTTGCTCCTGCCAGTTGAGGTGAGGCTAAAACTGGGCTTTGCTGGCCCAAGATCCCCAGGCAGCCCCAAGAACCTGCAGTGGTTCAGAGGGCAGAATTCCAACCCGGAGCTTTGCTCTTCTTCTTCCACTGGCAATCCTGGTGCTCCAGGGCTTTATCCCAGTTCCAGCCTCTCTCCGAGCAGCCCTCCCACGCTCTGTGGGGAGCAGGGATTTCCATCCACAGGCTCCCTGTTGACAGCTCTGAGGCAGGACAGCAGCTCCTCGGGGACCAGCATCTGCTCCGGGACATCGCTGGGCGGCCAGCGCTTCTCCGGGAAGGATCCGCGTCCCGCCGGCTCTGGGAACCCCTGGCTGCTGTTCAGGACCAGGTGGATCTTCTCCAGCAGGCACAGCTGGGCTGGTCCCCCCTGCTGCTGCCACAGCTGGGGGCCAGGGTTGCTGTAGTCCTGGGAGAAGATTCCCATCTCCGCTGGCGGAGCGGCCGCGGGCTGCGGGTGAATCCCGGCCGCGACGTATCCCGGCGTGGTCCCGATGGAGAGCTGGGGTTTGTAGGCTCCAAGCTGCTCTGGGCTTGGGCTGCTGGGGGTCACCACCACGCTCCTGGGCAGCTCCCCGTGCTCCTCCGTGGCCAGGTCCTCGCTCCGCTCCTGCGCCGGCACCTCCTGGAGCTCCGTGAGCGCGGGGTCACCGCAGGCCGGGAACGGCTCCCGGGGGCTCTCGCTGGGAAAATCGCCCTGGTCCTGGGGAAAGATGATGGGTGTGGCAACAAACTGGTAAATTCTGTTCTAGGAGAGCTGGAATTAGGGCTCAGAGCAAACCTGGCCCAGGGGATGGAGTGGGATGAGCTCCAGGATCCCTCCCAGCCCGGAGCCGTGGCCACACAGAGAATGTGGAATTAAGGTTTAAAGACCTCAGCTAATCCAGGCTCCCACACACCTCACAAATGCCTGGGAAATGATTCCTGAGCTGTTCCCAGCACCCTGAACCTCCTCCCACCCGTGCTCCTCACAGCTCCCAGCCAGCTGCCCTCTCCCAGGGAACAAGGAATTGCCAGGGGAAACGGCCTCAGGTCGTGCCAGGGGAGGTTTAAACTGGATTTTGGGGAAAATTTCTCTGTGGAAAGGGCTGGGCAGCGCTGGCACAGGGCTGGAGTGCCCATCCCTGCAGGGATTTAAAATCCCCGAGGATGTGGCACTTGGGGACATGAGTGGTGGCCTTGGCACTGCTGGGAATGGTTGGGGACTCAGAGATCTCCGAGGGATTTTCCAGCCTGGATAATTCCATAATTGTGTGAATCCAAGCTTTAACCTGAGGGGAAGCAAAGCCAGGAGAAAACTCTGCCCTCACCTGGAGTGACTTCACCACTTTGCTGTTCTCCATGCGGGGAAAGTCTTCAAAGAGCCACTTTGGCAAGAGGGACACAAGGGTGGCCTTAGTCCTTCACCAGCAGGGAAAAAACAAACCCCAAATTTAAATCAAATTTATTGCTCAGATATTCCTCCTGCAGGATAAAACTGG
>NC_031777.1:30092439-30095756 GCF_001522545.3 Parus major | reverse complement strand
GTATATTATATATAAATATATAATATAAAATATATTTTTATTATATATTATATATATTGTATAGATAAAATATATAATAAATTATATTTCAATATATAATATTTTATTATATTATGTATATAATAAAATTATTAATATAATATAATATAACATATAATATAATATAACATATAATATAATATGTATTATATATAATAATATATACTAATATAATATAATATATATTATTATAACAACATATACTAACATAATATAATACTATAATAATATATAATAATATATAATAATATAATAATATATTAATATATTATATTATAATATATGGAATATAATATTTTATATAAAATTTTATAGAATGTATTATTATATAATTATAATAATATAATATATAATATATAATATGTAATATATAATATGTAATATGTAATATATAATATATAATATATAATATATCATATATATTATATGCATAATATATATTATATATAATATATAATATAATATATATAATAAAATTATACTAATTTTATTTGGCTCTTGTGGTTGCTCTCTGCCTTACTGTAGAGCACCAAAAAATCCTTTCATACAACAACCTGAAAAAAGTGTGACATTGACCCCAGGCTGAGGTGAAAAAGACCCTGTAGTTGATTTTAAAACATCCCAGAAGAAATTCTATATTTCTTCTACATCAAAAAAAAAATAAGACAAATAAAAAAAAAGATGAATTGGAAATAATAATTAGTAAATAATAAGAAATAAAGAAGAAAGACGTGGGGGAGAAAGGAATACCTTTTCCTGACTGATTTTTTGAACATCACAATTGCGAAAAGAACCGACAATCCCAGCACGCTGAGGCTCAGTCCCAGGGAAAGCCTGATGTCATCTGTGAGAATGGGTGAGAGGGAGGAGGTCACTCCTGGGGCTCAGGGATTCACTCTCTCACAGGATAATTTGATATTTTCCTGGTGCTGGAGGTTATATTTGAACCTCACTAGAAAGCAAAACTCAAAGTTTTTGCTCTGTGGGTGCTGCTCATCCCCGAGAGCACCGCGGCCTTTCCTGCACGAGCGTCCCCACGGAGTGAAAAGCTCTTTTTTTTTGGGTTCTGACCTCCCCAAGTGTTTGGGAGCTCTCAATTCCCACTGCCAGGAGCTGCTGGGGTTAAACCTCCCACCTGAGGCCAGGAGCAAGCCGGGCTTAGCAAGGCGGAGCTGCCCTCCTTACCCTGGGACATCTCATCGTGAGCGCTGCCCAGGAGCGGCTCCTCCGCAGGGACTGCAACAGAGAGAGGGGAAAATGTCTGTGCTTCATTCACAGGGCTGTGGCTGACACAAAACCTGCCCTGGCTTCATCTTTTTAGGAAAATAAATAATGGCATGATGAGGAAAATGAAGCTCCCCAAAGCTGGAATGACTCCAGCTCTGCCTGGGCTCTCCACAATCTCCCGTTTCCCAGAGATCCAATTAAACAAAATGTTGATCAACAAAACCTCTTCCCTGCACCTCCCTCCCCTCAGCACCCAAAACAAGGATCCAGTCCCCCTGGGGAGCTCCATCGTGTAACAGGTTTTCCAGAGAAGTTGTGGATCCCTGGAGTGTTCCAGGCCAGGCTGGATGGGTTTGGAGCAGCCTGGACCAGGGGAAGTGTCCCTGCCATGGCTGGGGTGGCTCTGGGTGGGATTTCAGGTCCTTCCCATCCCAAACCCTTTGGGATTCTGGGATTTCCCCCAGTGCCTGAACCCCACGGGAATGAATTCCCCCATTATTTCCATGCAGAGAGGGAAGATCTGCAGCTGAGGACCCTGCCAAGGTCTTCTTTCTGCTAAAATCAGCGGCCAGCTCGGATCCTGGCCAGGTTCAGCAATTCCCTCGGGATTCCTCATCCTTGACAAACTTTTGGTGCCACAGGGGAGGGTCCTGGCCCGAGGACAGTGCCCAGGAATGGCACAGCCAGCCAGCAGCGCCTGCTTCCATCCCTTGGGAAGAACTTCCAGCTCCCAGAGCTGCCAGGCAGAGCCACGGAGCCCTTTGGGCACAGGAGGAATCCCTGGGCAGCTGCAGAGGATCCATCTCGGAGGGCACCGGGGCTGGGGACACCCTCAGCTGTCACCTGCAGGTGCCTCTGGCTCTCCCAGCCCTCAATGGCCCTGCCCAGCCTCTCCTGGCCCTTCCACCCCCTGCCCAGGGGCTCTGGTTAAACCTCTGGGCTGGGCTGGAGGAGCTCAGACCCTGCTCTGATCTCCTGGGGACGCCCAAAGCCACCCCCAGCCATGAGGATAATGATGATGATGATGATGATGATGATGATGATGATGATGATGATGATGATGATGATGATGATGATGTTCCTTCCCTCAAGCCCTTCCCAGTGCTGATCCAGCTGAAGTTGTCCCTCCTGAGGCTCCCACTCCAGGCTGGCTCTGCCCAGCTGCTCCCTGGAAAAGCTCTTTGCTGGATTTTGCTTTATCCCTAACATTTCCTCGGGAATTCTGCATTTGCAGCCTCACTTTTCTGCCAGGGAAAGAGACAACGGCCCCACTGGTGAAGGAAAATGTTCTTGGGTGTGTTTTGGGTCTGTGCAGGGGAGTAGAGCTTGGATAGAGATGGCTTTTATACAAATCCATGGATTAACCCCTCTATTTTCCTGTCCTGCTGGCTGGGGAGGGTTTATCCTGTTCCTAAAGCCGAGGAATCGCTGTGTGAGGATCCCATCCTGCTCACCTGGGCTGGAGCTGGCTCTGCTGATCCCGTGGGGATACACCGCGTACAGCCACACGCGCAGGGGAGCTCCTGCCGCTGGGAAAAACCAGATTTACCCTCAAAATCACCTTTTTTTATCTGCTCTGAAGCCTCTGGGCTTGCTCAGGGCCTTGGGATTGAGCGGCCAGAGGATGCAGATGGATTTGCCTTTGTGGGTCTGGTGCTGTTCCTGCTCACCTTGACTTCATTTTCCTCCCCTCCTTTCCCTGTGATCCTCACCAGGGACACAAATCCCATTTTCTGCCCTCAAATCTCCAATTTCTCCCCTCCTCCTCCTCCCCTCAGGGCTCTTCACAGCCCCAGTCCCCAAAAACAAGTGGGCAGGGGCTCCAATTCAAATCAAACTGCCTTTATAATCTATATTTTGGGGTTATAATCTCTGTTTTGGGGTTATAATCTCTATTTTGGGGTTATAATCTCTATTTTGGATTTATAATCTATATTTGGGGTTTAATCTATTTTTTGGAGTTATATTTTTTGGAGTTATAATCTATATTTTGAGTTTATAATCTATATTTGCATTTATAATCTCTATTTTGGATTTATAATCTATATTTT
>NC_031777.1:30088102-30090224 GCF_001522545.3 Parus major | reverse complement strand
AGGCCCTGGGATAGAATTCCCAGAGCAGCTGGGGCTGTCCCTGGATCCCTGGCAGTGCCCAAGGCCAGGCTGGATGGGTTTGGAGCAGCCTGGGACAGTGGGAGGTGTCATGGAACAGTGAAATGAGATGGGTTTTAGGGACTCTCTCAACCCAAAGCACTCCAGAATTCCTTAAACAGCTGTGGGGCATCTCCGGGGGACGCTGGATTTGCCTGGAGGATTTTGTGCTCCCTCGGTGGGGCGGGCAGAGCTCTGCCGGCAGCATTTCCCCGCTTCCCCGGGAGCTGCCATCCTACCTTCCCGAGCCTCAGCCCGCTCCAGGGGGATGCTGGCAGGGCTGGAGCTCCCTTTGGAGTTGCGGGCGGTGACGAGGAGGCTGCGGGCTCCCGGTGGCACCAGGACCGAGCACTCGGAGCCGGAGGTGAGGCACAGCAGCCGCCGCCCCTCGGGGCTCTGCGCGGACACGGCGAAGCTCAGGTTCCTCCCCCGGGCATCCCGGGCAGGCTGCGGGACACGGACACGCGTGTGTGACACTGAGCCACCACCGGGACACCGAGCCCTCGGCTGGGCTCAGCCTGGAGGGGATGGAGAGGTTTTGCTGCCGTCCGAGGGGAGGGCGGCACCCCCGGCTGCTCGGGGAGGAGCGGCAGAGCCGAAAATTGGCAGGAGCTGCCCCAAAACCTCCTTACCTTGATCAAGACCGTCACCTCGTGGCTGCCGTTCGGCAGAGCCCGGCCCAGGCGCCGCCACACAGCGGGAGCGGCGGGGACTGCGGAGGAGCGGACACCGTGACAGGCGGGGGGACACCGGGACACCCCCAGGAGGGCACCGGGACACCCCTGAGGGGACACTGTGACACCCGGGGGACACCGCAGGGCACCCCGGGGCTCCCACACACCCGCAGCCCCCGGGAAGCCCCTCCCGACCGGCAGGGGAGGGGACATGGGGACAGGGATTTGTCGCGACCCCTCGACTGATGCGATTTTTCCACCCAGGGGAGCCAGCAAGCCGGTAAAGATGACGGAATCTGCTCGGAAAAGCCCTCAGAGAACATCGAGCCCAACCATTCCCAGCCCCGCCAAGGCCACCGCTGTCCCTCGTCCCCAAGTGCCACATCCGCAGGGTTTGAAACCCCGGGCAGCTGTGCCGGGGGTGACAAACACCACCCACGGGTGTCACCGGGGCTGAGCCCACCTGTCTCGGGGGTTCTGTAGAAGAAGGGGGGGCTCCAGGCGCTCCAGGGGCTGCGGGCGGTGCTGAGCCGGCACCGGACCTGGAACACGAACTCGGTGTCGCTCTGCAGCTCGTGCTGCCAGCGGGGACCCTCCGGTGTCACCGTGTCACACAGCTGCACCTGCGGGGGAAGGGGGGAGCTGGGGGAGCGGGTCCCCACCGCCCCCTCGTGTGCCAGAGCCCCCACGGCCATTCCTCCCCCGCCGGGATTTTGGGGCTCCAGGGATCCGGGCTCCACCCTGCCGGAACTCGGGGATGTTCCCAGAGGGCTCCACTTGGAGCTGCCCCGCTGGAGTTGAGCGTCCCAGAGGATTTTGTGCCTTGTCCTTGCAGAGCAGAACGTTGGGGAATCTTTGGAATTCTGTCTTTTGGTTCAAAAGGCCGGGATAACCCTGCCCACAAGGCCATCTGCTCTCCTGGTCCCCAAAGCGGGATCTGCCCGGATCTGGGGTGCCCATTCCCCACCACCCCCCGGCACAGGGGGCACCTTGGAACGACCCCAGAATGTTCCCGTTGTCCAGGGGGTCTCCAGCAGGAACAGGACACACATCTCTGGAACGGGGACGTGTGGGGGAGGTTTGGGGTTCTCACGTGCCACGCTGGGGTGCCCATGGCTCGGTGCCTCTCCTGGCACTGCACGTTCTGCAGCCGCGTCCGGCTCCTCCAGCGCGTGCTGGTGATGGCAGGGGACGTCTCCGAGGTCTCGGCACCGATGATCACAGGCAGAGCAGGAACCACTGCGGGGACACACAAGAAGGGGTGGGGTGGGGACTGTCCTGGTGATCAGGGGGGTCCCCAAAGTCCCCAAAGTGACACTGCAGGGCTGGGCAGTGTGGGTGGCCACACACAGCCACAGCACACTGTGGTGATCATGGATGGATGATGGATG
>NC_031777.1:30056524-30087152 GCF_001522545.3 Parus major | reverse complement strand
ATGGATGATGGATGATGGATGGATGATGGATGATGGATGGATGGATGATGGATGATGGATGGATGATGGATGATGGATGGATGATGGATGGATGATGGCCATACCGATCTCCTGCAGGCTGAGGTGCTGGGGGGCTGAGCGGGCAGTGCCCAGAGCGTTGCTGGCCTGCACCCACACCGAGTAGAGGCTGTCATTGTGCAGCTCTCTCAGTGGCACAGGTGAGTCTGCAGGGAAGATCTTTTCTTCCTCATCCTCCTCATCCTCTGCCACCACCCTGGAAGCAGATGCAGCCCTGTCAGTGCCCATCATAGCTCCACACACCTGCTGGCACTGCCACCCTGGTCCTGAGGTGTCACCAGGCCATGGCCATCCCCAAACCCGGAGTTTGTCACCCCTAAACCAAACCCCTTCCCTTCCCTGCACTGCTGTTTGGATTTTCACAGTGGGAAGGGAACCCTGCATGGTTGGATCCCAAGCAAATTTAGGCAGGAGCTTTGTCCCTGAGCTCCCAAATGATGGGAGGAAGGTCTTTACATGGAGTCAGGGTAGCTGAGAGCCTGCCAGGCTGGTGTGGTGGGGACTGGGTGGCAGGGAGTGTCCCAGGGCAGGGCAGTGGCACAAAGCCAGCTCCTCTGCTTCAGCTTCACGCTGGAATTTTGGTTTTGGGGTCTGGGCAGTGTTGGGCTCATTCTCTCTTTATCTCTCTTTTTATTTCGAGCCCAAGCCGCTGGGAGCTGCTGGAATGTGAGCGGGGTGACCGCCTGAGATCCTGCGGTGGAACGTGTGGTTCTCGGGCAGGAGGTGACAAAACGTGAGTGGTAGGAAATGGAACTGGGGCACGGCAGCTCTGCAGTCACCAGGGGCTGTCACCAGGGGCTGAGACCCAGAGATGTCACCAGGGGCTGTGACCCAGGGCTGTGACCCAGAGCTGTCACCAGGGGCTGTGACCCAGAGCTGTGACCCAGGGCTGTCACCCAGAGATGTCACCCAGGGCTGTGACCCAGGGCTGTCACCCGAGGCTGTGACCAGAGGCTGTCATCAGGGCTGTCACCCAGAGCTGTCACCCAGGGTTGTCACCAGAGGCTGTGACCAGGGGCTGTGACCCAGGGCTGTGACCCAGAGCTGTCACCAGAGCTGCTACCCAGGGCTGTGACCCCCCGCACCCCCTCCCCGCCGCGCTGTCCCGGGCTCTCACCTGCGCAGGTGGAGGCTGTGGTGGGTGGGCAGGAGCGTGTCCTGTCCCTGGTCCCAGCTGCACTCCAGGCTCCCCGAGCCCTCGGGTGTGGCGCAGCTCAGGTTGCCGGGGGGGTCCGGGGGGTCTGCGGGGCGAGGCTGGTGAGGGCACGGCCGCACCGGGAGGAGCCGGAGCCGGTTCTCCGGGGGCTCGGGGGCTCGGGGGCACTCACAGCCCGCCCGCAGCTCCGTTCCGCACACCAGCCCGCGCCACTGGCTGTCCCCACAGCGGGAGAGGCAGGTCACGGTGGCCAAGGGCATCCTGAAATCGCGCAGCCGGAGCCTCACGGTGCCGCCGGGCAGCGGGCTGCCCTCAGCGCGGCTGTAGTTGAGGAGGATGTCGAGCTGGACCGAAGGGCAGCTCAGGGAGGACTGGCAGCCGATGGAGATGTTGGAGCCCATCCGCACCACCGCCGCGGGCTCGATCCACACGCGCCCCTTGCACTCGATGTTTGCGGCACCTGTGCCAAAGCCAGGGGGGCTCCGGGGGTGTCCCACGGCAGCAGGGGCTGCAGGGATCCCCAGGGAGCTACAGGGATCCCCAGGGAGCTGCAGGGATCCCCAGGGAGCTGCAGGGATCCCCAGGGAGCTGTTCTGTTCCCCGGGATGCAGCAGCAGCAGCAGCAGCACGGCTGGATCCTGCAGCCGGGGGATTGCACCCTGCCCCGGTCAGGGATCACGAGTGATGCTGGGGGGAAATTGTTCCCCCTGAGGGCGGGGAGACCCCGGCACAGAGGAGCTGTGGCTGCCCCCGGGTCTCTGGAAGTTCCCAGAGCCAGGCTGGGTAGGATTTGGAGCAGCTCGGGACAGTGGAAGTTGTCCCTGTCCAGGGCTGGGCGAGCTCTGAGGTCCCCCCTGGGATGAGCCCCCCGCCTGCAGCAGCGCCCCGGCCCCTGTGACTCATCCCAGCAGATCAGAAACAGCCAGTTCCTCCAGTTTCACCCATTTTAGGTTATGCTGTAACGTTTAAATGAGTGCAGGGAAATAACCTGCGCTCTCGAGAGCTCTGATCCCCAAGATTAGGGCGGCGGAGGCGCTGCCCTTCCCTATCAGATGAGGCTCCGCAGCAGCCCCGGCTCTCGGGCGCTATCGGGCTCCATCTGCCCTTCCTGGAAAGGGCAGAGCCCAAAGCTCAGCACAGGAGCTGCAGGAGCCTGGAAACATCCCTGCTCCAAGGAGAAGGAGCTGCAGGCCGTGGTATTCCCCCTCCAAGCTCTGTCCTTGCCCCGTTCCCACCCCGAATGTCCTGCAGGAGCTCAGGGCTCAGCCTGGTGGCCCTGGTGTGGTCGCTCACCTCGGCACAGGCAGCAGAGCAGGACGGGCAGCACCAAAGCCTCGCCGGACCCCGCCATGGCCCACGCTCGGCATAGCCTGAGGGATGGAAAAGGATGGAGCAAATCCCCCTGGAAAAGCAGCTCCAGCACGGGCAGGGCGGGTTTGTGGCAGGGAAAGGTGAGCAGCCCTGCTCTGGAGAGGATGGAGCTGCCCCTCTGCTCAGAGACATCCCGAGGGGCGGCTCCAGGGATGGGAGAGATCTGGAATGAGCCCACCTGAGGGTCAGGAACATCTGGGAAGTGTGGAAAGTTTGGGGGAGCAGCTCAGCCTGGAGAGGAGGGGGCTCGAGGGGGGCAGATCCTCGGGAATGGATGTCTGGTGGGGCAGTAAAGGTGAGGGAGACAAACTCCTCCCGGCGTGGCCCAGGACAGGGCAGGAGGCAACGGCAAAATCAGGAAATTCCAGCTAAACATAAGAAAAAGCTCTTTAAAGGTAGCCAGAGTGGGGCTATTGTCCTGCAGTCTCCATCCCTGGGGATGCTCAGGCATGGTTTTATGGGATAGAAACTCCCTTTTTCCCTAATATCTTTCCCACAGGTCCTGCCCAGGCTGAGCCACAGCTCTTCCCAGCAGTAAAGTCCTTGAGACAGCCCCAAAATCCCCCCAAAATCCAAGGAGTCACCTTTGTGCCTGCATCCACAGCTGCTTAAATTTCCCCCCTCTCCCTTCACCTCTCTCCACAGCCCCTTTGGAAGAATTCCCACAGTCCAGGGAAGAAAGCCCAGCCCCGTGGGACTCGGAATGTGGGGCTGGAAGGGCTCAGACTGGGGAGGGGAAATGCAGCTCCTGGGGGGAAATCGCTCTTTTCCGAGCAAAGGATCCTTCTGGAAGCATCCAGCGAGGCACCCCCAGCCCCCCGGAGATGGGGTGGCCCCCAAGACCCTCACAGACCCCTCTGGGGGTGGGGGGTGGGCACAGGGAAGGAGCTCTGTACCCCTCCATTCACCTGCCCGGGGCTGAGCACCCAGGCAAGCCCCACGCTCCATCCTTGCCTTTCCCCATGCAATACCTGCTGTCAGGAATGGCGAGTTTCCTCTCAGGGAGCTCAGAGTCCACAGTAAAAGCTTCAAAATGCTCTTTTTCAACCCAGCAGCAGCGAGTGCTTGGGTATTTCTCGTGCAGGGTGAGGTGACCTGGTTTGGTTTTAGGGCTGATCATCATGAGTGAGTCAAATTTCTAGTGCCTCCCTATTACCTGACCTACAAAGAGAAGCTGTCGGTTCCCAAGTGCCCTGGAAACCTCTGCAAGTCAGAGCAAATTAAAAAATGCAATTGGGGTCCTCTGAGAAGAGCTGGAAACTCTAAATCTGCCCGGCTTTCCGAGGGATCGCAGGCTCTGCCTCCTCTGGGAATCACATTCCTACTTTTATTCCAATTTAGAGGCGTTTGCCAACCCCAAAGCAAAAGGAACGAGGCAATTTGGAGATGCTGGGCTTTGATCTCATCTCTGGTAAAGCCTTCTCGTGCATTAAAGAAATGGGAATTCAATAAAGAGGGGAGAAGCTGCTCCCCCGAATCACACGGGATCTTCACCGTGGCTGCGCCAGGAGCGGATAAACGCAGGAGCAGCGGGTGAGGAGCAGGAGCTGGGATATTCTGCGGTTCCAGCAGGGGGCTGGGAGCTGGGGAAAGCAGGGAATCCTTACCTTGGCAATCCTCAGGACATGTGGCACCCGAGCTGCAGCAGCGCTGGCTGACCCGCACAGAGCAGCAGAGTTTCCCTCCCGGTGTGAGTCAGTCCATGGGAAAACCCAGATCCCTTCCAGCAGCAGCCTCGGGACGCCTCAAAGTCCTGGCAGGACCTGGAGACGCTCCGGGAAAGCCGAGCCCATCCCCAGGGGATTGTTACACTCCCGGGAGCTGGCAGGGTGAGAACGATCCTGGCGATCCCAGAGGGATGAAAAGTCCTGGAGGAACGCGGGTGTTTGAGTGTCACCCCCTCTGAGCTCATCCAAGGATGTTACAGCATTCCCGAGGCTGGGAGATCCAGGGATGCTCCAGGGATGCTCCAGCGCCCTTCTGCTGCTCCCAAAGCCCGGCTCTGCAGAGCCCGGGGCTTCCTTTTTCGTGTCGCTTGAAGAGTTAAACCTCAAAAACAGTGTTAACCTCATTAGACACTGCAACCACAGGAAACCCCGCACTGCTCCCGCCTCTGCCTCGCAGGAGGAAATGTCGGGGACCAGAATTTACCTCCCTGCACCCCGGGGAAAGCTGAGCCTCCCTCTGCCAGCAAACCCGGGCTGCTCCGGGTTTTGACGGGGAATTTTTGTGGAAGTGAGAGCAGGAGCCGGCCGGCACCACGGGGGGAAGTGGTTCCAGTGTACAGTGTGCCTGTAGGGGTGTAGGAACGGCTGGGTTTGTGTGGCTTCACACACCCCGAGCACGGCTGCGGGGGTTTCCGTGGGAATTTCACCTTTGGGATGTCCTGGCAGTGTTTAATGCTCGGGACACACGGCTGGGGCTGCGCCTGGAGCCAGCTCATCTCATTCGGGGCTGGGCTGGCACCCGGCACATCTGGAGCCAGGGCGGAACATCTGGAGCCAGGGCAGCACATCTGGAGCCAGGGCGGCACATCTGGAGCTGGCACAGGGCGCTGGAAGGTGGAGCTTTCCCAGGACAGGTGTGAGAGCCCCTCGAGCTGCCGCTCCCCGCATTCCCCTGCAGGCTCCCGATGTCCTTTGGCCGCCGTGTCCCCTCCTCCTCCCGGGCAGCAGAGCCAGGGCTCTTCCCCACGGATTTCTCTTTCCCATCTTCGGGAATGTTGCCTTCCTCTGAGGCAGCTGCACTGCCCCGACTTTCCAACCCCATCGTGTTTGGGGATCCCCGTGCTTTATTCAGATATTCCCTGGAGCTTGCTGGAAACCGAGGGCAGGGTTGGTTTTAGGGAGAAATTCCCCCTCGGGAGGGTGGGCAGGCCCTGGAACAGGTTCCTGTGGCTGCCCCCAGACCCCTGAAGTGTCCAAGGCCAGGCTGGACAGGGTTTGGAGCAGCCTGGGATGGTGGGAGGTGGAACACGGTGAGATTTGTGCTCCCTTCCAGCCCAAACCATTCCAGGATTCTGTGATCCCACAGGCAGAGGTGGAAACGCCTCTCCAGCACTTTGGAGTCCTGCAGAGAGCTGTTTCTGCTGCCAAGGGACGAGCTCTTGTGTCACCCCAGAGCTGTGCCCGGCACGGGGGACACACTGGGGACACACTGGGGACACACTGGGGACACTGGGGACACACAGGGACACACACATGGCACAGGCACACGCTCGTCCCCTTCTCGCCCCGCTGGCACCGAGGTGACATCCAGATATTCCATCCCAAAATCCCTGGGAATGGGGGGACACTTCCCTGGCCCCCCGTGAGGCTTCCCAGGGGACAGGGAGACTCCAGAGGGAGCGGGAAGCTCTGCTCGCGTCAGTCCCGCTGGCACCGCGCTCCAGGCAGGATCGGGTTCCCGGAGGAGTAAATATTCCCAAATCCCAGCTCCAGGGCTCGGGGCAGGAACAAGGAAGGCGATGCCAATGTCAAAGAGGGTTTGAGTGTGATTTTTGGCCCGGGTAAAAGGACACCCGAGATATGAGAAGGTTGCTCCCGGACTTTAAAAGTCAGTTTGTCCTTCCTGTGAGCCGTGCCAGGAACAGACTCGGCTCCTTCCCTGCGAGCACGGACTCGGATCCGCCGGGAAAAGGAAACTTCGGGCAGCGTTTGGTTTTCCCAGCGTGCCGGGACAAGCGGCAGCTCCTGCCCACGGTGCCACATTTCCCTCGGGAGGCTGCGGGCCCTGGCTGTGCCCAGACAGGTCCTGGCAGCGAGAAAATCGGGAATAAAGCTCCCCAAAAGGGAGGTCCTGGCAGCGAGAAAATCGGGAATAAAGCTCCCCAAAAGGGGCTGTAAACACTGCCACGGGCACGGGCGGTGAATGTCCTTCCCTCCTCACTTTGGGAATGATCCCCAAAGCGAGCCTGGAAGGGTTTAAAAGCCGTGGGGAGGGACATGGGGTAGGGGTGGCCTTGGCAGCGCTGCACTGGATGGGATTTGAGGGTTTTCCAACCTAAAGGATCCAAGGTTTCATGGAATCGCTGCTATTTCCAGACCGATCCCTCACCCCCGATGCCCACTCTCCATTCCCCACCCGCTGCAGTTCTGTCCCTCCACGCGTGTCCTGCCCCTCGGGGGGCACATCCAGGTGGGATGGGGCTGATGGAATGTGATTCCCAGCGGTGCCGGTCTGAGCTGTGTGCCTGTCACTCCTCGTTCCCCAGCCCGGTCTGTTCCCTCCGCCGTGTCCCGTAGGGCGGGGGCGTTTTTGTGCTCCTTGTTTTGGGATTTTTCCACTTGGCAGAGCATAGCCCGGAGGGGAAGATTTAATCTCTGAAAGGGAAGGGCTGGTGCCAAAATCCTGCGTGCGGGGTCACCCGAGGGCGACAGCCGGCAGGGCCAGCGGGGCCAGCCCGGGTCTGACCCCCCAGTTCTGCTGTGGGGAGGGGCGCGGGGACCCCTGCCCGCACAGGGGACAGCGATTGGTGTCCCCTTGTCCCTGCAGTGCCCGGTGTCCCCCCGTGTGTGACCTCCCCTTCCTCTCTTCGTGCCCCCCATGGACACGAGGGGTCCCCTCATCGATGCTGCCCGTTCCAAACTCCCGTGAGACCCCCTCTCATCGATGTCCCCATCCCAGCCTCTGTGTCACCTCCCCACCACTGCCCCCGTGTGCCACCACTCACCCCATCCCTGTCCCCTGTGCGATGTCCCCTATTCCAGTCCCCTGTCCGATGTCCCCATCCCTGTCCCCTGTCCGATGTCCCCCATCCCTGTACCCCATCCCTATCCCCCCATCCCACCCCGGTGCGCTGTCCCCAGCCCAGCCCCGTGTCCCGTATCCTGAATCCCCTGTCCTCTTGTTCCCTGTCCCGTTTCCCCTGTTCCGTGTCCCTGTCCCTGTTCCGTGTCCCTGTCCCGTGTCCCTTGTCCCCTGTCCCGTGTCCCCTGTCCCTGTTCCGTGTCCCTGTCCCTGTCCCGTGTCCCCTGTCCCGTGTCCCCTGTCCCTGTTCCGTGTCCCTGTCCCTGTCCCGTGTCCCTGTCTCCTGTCCCGTGTCCCCTCTTCCTTGTCCCCTGTCCCTGTCCCTGTCCCTATCCCGTGTCCCTTGTCCCTGTCCCATGTCCCTGTCTCCTGTCCCCTGTCCCGTGTCCCCTGTCCTCTGATCCTTGTCCCCTATCCCGTGTCCCCTGTCCCTTGTCCCCGTCCCGTCCCTGTCCCGTGTCCCTTGTCTCCTATCCCTGTCCCGTGTCCCCGCGCAGTCCCCGCGCAGTCCCCGCGCAGTCCCCGCGCAGTCCCCGCGCAGTCCCCGCGCAGTCCCCGCGCAGTCCCCGCGCATGCGCAGTCTGTCCCGCCTCAGCCCCGCCCCAGCCATGTCGGCCCCGCGCAGACCCCGCGCATGCGCGGTGTGTCCCACCTCAGCCCCGCCCCAGCCATGTCGGCCCCGCGCAGACGCCCCGCGGCCGCTGCCGGGGGGGGGCCCGAGGGGGCGGCCGAGGGGGGAGCCCCGGCCGGAGCCCCCGAGCCCGGCGATGCGGAGCGGGGCATGGCGGCCCCGCCGCTCTGCCTGCGCCTGCTGGCCGCCGCCTTCTACGGCCTCAGCTCCTTCCTCATCGTCGTCGTCAACAAGAGCGTCCTTACCACCTACGGGTACGGCTGCGCCGGTGGGACCCCCCCTCAGGATCAGGATAATCCCCTCAGGATCGGGATATCCCCCCGGGATCGGGATAACCCCCTCAGAATCGGGATATCCCCCTCAGGATCGGGATATCCCCCTCAGGATCGGGATAACCCCCTCAGGATCGGGATAACCCCCCGGGATTGGAGTGGGGACCCCCCCGTGGTTCTGGGGATCGGGGCCCCGCCGTTCCCCCCCGTCCTTGGGCTCGGGTACCCCCCTGTGTCACCCCCAGCTTTGGGGTCCCGTCCTTTGTCCTGCCCGAGCCTGGGTGTCCCCATGGCCGTGGGGCCTCCGGGACCCCGCAGAGGAGTTTGTGGGGACCCCCCTGATTTGCGCTCTCCTCCCGCAGGTTCCCGTCCTCGCTGTGCGTGGGGCTGGGCCAGGTGAGTGGGACCCCCCTGTGTCCCCAGCCCGCCTTTTGGGGGGCTGTGGGGTGACCCCTGCTCTCTTGCAGATGGTGGCCACGGTGGCCGTGCTCTGGGCGGGGAAGGCGCTGCGGGTGGTCAAATTCCCTGACCTGGACAGACACATCCCCCGGCGGGTGAGACCCCTGCCCTGCACCCAGCACCCAGCTCCCTTTTCCCGACACGCGGCTCCTCTCCTCGGGCACCCAAATCCCCTCCTCGGGCACCCAAATCCCCTTCCCCAGAACCCAGCTCCCTTTTCCAGACATCCAGCTCTTCTTCTTGGGCACCCAAATCCCCTCCTCGGGCACCCAGATCCTCTTCCCCAGCACGCAAATCCCTCCCCGGACACCCAGCTCCCCTCCCCGGGCTCCTTTCCCCGGCCCCGGGGTCCCTGCCCGCCGGGGGCTCTTTGGGATGCCCGTGGTTCCCGGGATCCTGCAGGCTCGGAGCAGCGCCGGGACACGTGTGTGTGTCTCTGTGTGTCTGTGTGTCTGTCTGTCTGTCTGTCTGTGTGTGTGTGTGAACAGGGTTTCCATGGCGGGCTGGGAATCATTCCATGGCTCCGTTAATCCGCGGAGGCTGCTCAGGGTCGCTCACACCGCCTTATCCCTCTTCTTTCCAGACATTTCCTCTACCTCTCCTGTATTTCGGGAACCAGATCACAGGACTGTTCAGCACAAAGAAACTGAAGTAGGGATGGGTTTTCCTGCTCGGGGGGAAGGGTTTGAGCGCTCCTTGGGGCTTTCCAGGATTGCCAGGGAGCCCTGCGGGGCCCCGGGGCTGTGCGAGATCCGAGCCGGGCACTTTCCTTCCTCCCCTGCCCACGCCGGGAGGTGCCACGTGCGTGTTCCCAAATCCACGGGGCTGGCCTTGCTCCGTGCGTGGAGGGTCTGGGGGTGTCCCTGGGGTCCCCCATCCTGGCAGGGTCAGGTCTCAGTGGGTGTGGGAGCGGTGCCCTTCCCATGAGGAGTGATTCCATATCCGTGAGGAGTTGGGGCAGGGCAGAGCCCGCGTCCCTGCTCCGTTTGGGATGTGGGGAATGGGGAACCCCTCTGACCCCCTGGCCCTTCCTCCCACAGCCTGCCCATGTTCACGGTCCTGCGCAGGTTTTCCATCCTGTTTACCATGTTTGCCGAGGGATTCCTGCTCAAGTGAGTGCTCCCAGCCCCTGCAGCTGGCAGGGTCCAGCTTTGGAACTCGGGGATCGGGGTTTGGGCTGGGATGGGAGCAGGGAGCGGGACAGGAGCTGCTGGCCCTGATCCCTGCCTGGGTTTCCAGAGGAGCTGGGGCAGAGGGATGTGGGGCAGAGGGATGTGGGGCAGAGGGATGTGCTGCTCTGTCTCCACTTGCAGCACTCCAGGAGGCTCAGGGTTCTGTGCCAATTCCCGTAGGGAGCCCAAAGCACTCCCATAGTGCCCAGAGCCCCTTCCCAGGGCTGGCTCTGCGGGCTGGGAGCTGGTCCATGCCCTTCCCTGCCCCTGCAGCTCTCCATCAACTCCCAGCTCCTCCAGGCTGTTCTTTATCTTCTGAAAAATCGCAGAGATAATTGTCTAAAAATGTCTTTACTCACAGCTCCTGCACGGGGTGGTTGGTTTGGGGGCAGTTTGGGGTTTTTTCCCCCTTTCCTCAGGAGGGAAATCTCCCTGCTCTGCTCCAAAGCCCTCAGAGTGTTCCCAGGGACTGAGCAGTGGCTGATGCCGTGTCCTCCTGCCTGTTTTCCAGGAAGAAGTTTTCCTGGAGCATTCAGATGACAGTATTTGCTATGATCTTTGGTGCATTTGTAGCTGCCAGGTGAGCTGTCCTCATTCCCACATCTCCAGAGGGTCCATTCCAAGGGGAATCCAGTTCCCTGCTGTGTCCCAAGAGTGGAGGGATTAAACACAGATTTTTTCCCCCCCTCAGACGTGCTCTCTAGTAGGAAAGAATGTTTTCCTGACCCAAATCCCAACCCCTCCTCCCACCATTAACTTTTCCTGATGACTTGCTGCTCCACAGAAGCTGGAAGGAATCTTCCAAGCATTTTCCCTGCTTTAACTCCTGTTTTTTTCCCTTTCCCAGTGCTGACTTGGCATTTGACCTGGAGGGATATATTTTTATCCTCATTAACGATGCCTTAACAGCTGCAAACGGTGCCTACGTGAAACAGAAGCTGGATTCAAAGGTGGGATGTGCTTTGGGATGTTGGGATTTGGGGCTTGGTTTCTGTGAGGGCCAAGGAGGGGAGGTTCCCATTCCCAAAATGTCCCCAGAGCTGGGGAGGGACTGGGACAAGGGATGGAGGGATGGGACCCAGGGAATGGCTTCCAGTGCCAGAATGGATGGATGGGATATGGGGAAGGAATTCCTGGCTGGGATGGAATTCCCGGAGCAGCTGGCAGTGCCCAAGGCCCGGCTGGAGCAGCCTGGGACAGTGGAAAGTGGCTCTGGATGAGCTTTAAGGTCCCTCTCGATCCAAACCAGTCTGGAATTCCACGATATTTCAGAATTCCCCCTCTCCAGGCTCGGTCCCAGCAGCAGTGGGAGCGGGGATTTGCGATCCCACTCAAGCCCTGGGGCATTTCCCATTTCCAGGAGCTGGGGAAGTATGGACTGCTCTATTACAATGCACTCTTCATGATCCTCCCCACCCTGAGCATTGCCTACATCACTGGAGATGCACACAAGGTAGGAGAGCCCAAATCCACGGATTCTGTGCCACAGTTCCAGGGGCAGGGCTGGGGGAAGGGGCTGCTGCCCCAGAACCACCTCAGCAGGGAGGAACCTCAGCTTTTCTGTTGGGCTGGAACCCACAGAGCTGCTCCCTCTGGTGTTTTGTGATGCCTGAGGATGGGGAAGTGGAGAGCAAGGAGAAAACCCAAATGTTAATTAAAGAGGTTGAGAAATTTTGCAATCAATGAGTTTCTTCACACTTTTTTTAACTGTCCTTCTCCTCTCCCTGGGGCAGTTTTGTTGAGGTGCTTGTGGTGTCCCACTGGGGCTGTGGTCCTGGAGATATGAAATAATATATATTTATATTTATATTTATATTTATATTTATATTTATATTTATATTTATATTTATATTTATATTTATATTTATATTTAATAGCTTTTCCTATTATTATTATTATTACTATTATTATTTACCTCTGGTCCTGTATAGGTGAAATTATTTATTATTTTTACTTTTATTACTACTAATAATATTAATAATCATCTATAATAAATAATATATAATTAAGTTATTAATTTGATAATAGTAATAATAATTATTCTTATTATTTACCTGTGGTCCTGTGTACATGAAATTGTTATTATTGCTATTATTGCTAGTAATAATATTTATAATTATTTATAAGAAATAATATAATTAAAATTAAATTAGTTATTTATTAAAGTATTAAATATAATAATACTAATAATAATACTAATAAAAGTAATACTAATAGTACTAATACCAATTATTATAATTATAATAGTAATAATAATTTACCTGTGGTCCTGTATAAGTGAAATTATTATTGATACTATTATTACTACTAATAATTATAATAAATAATATTTAATTATTAACTTATTTGTTAGCATAGTAATAGTAGGAATAATACCAATACTAATAATATTAATACTAATGATACTAACAATAATAACAACAACAATACAATAATAACGATAACGGTAATAATAATAACGATAATAATAATAATAGTAGTAATAATAATAATAATAATAATAATAATAATAATAATAATAATAATAATAATAATAATAATAATAATAATAATATTTAGTTGTAGCAATCCTGGTGTTGCTGTTGCAGTCAGTGATGTGCAGCTGGCTCTCCTGAGCAGCACATTCCTTTTTTAATAATAATAATAATAATTAGTTGTAGCAATCCTGTTGTTGCTGTTGCAGTCAGTGATGTGCAGCTGGCTCTCCTGAGCAGCACATTCCTTTTTCCTGCCTGTTTTTTGGCCATCCTCTCCACGTGCAGGGAATTCAGGAATTCCCTCCCCAGAGGCTGGAGGTGTCTCCCACCCTTCAATCCCGGGCTGAGGAGCTGGGATTAGCAGGGCAGAGGGGTTGGCCCCGGGGCTGGATTTGGGATGGAATCGCTCCGTGAGGATCAGGAGCTGGCCAGGAAAGCCCTGGGACAGAAATGTCCGTTCTTTATTTGCTTTTCCATGAATAAACTCCTTTCTGAGCACAAAGATTCGCTCTGTGCCGGGGCTGCCGCCAGGAAACTCCGCCCCGGCAGCTCCGGGAAAGGCCCTGGGGAAGGGCCTGGGGGCCTTTCCTGTGCCTGTGGATTTGGGAATTCTTGTGGTTCCTTCGGCAGCATCGCAGGTAACACATCCTGCTTTGTGTGCTGCTGCTGCTGCTGAACTCCCCCCTGAATCCCTGCGGGAAAAGGGGATGGATCAGCTGCAGGAAGGTCCCTCCAAGGCTGGAATTTTGTGTCCCTGTGGGAAGAGCATTCACAGCAGGAGCCCTGGCTGCTTTGGCATTCCCTGTCCAGCTGGGAAGGGGGTGAGGGAAGCAGCTCTTGCCCTGCCCTGCTCCTGCCTCGTGCCTGAGGCTCCTCTGGAGCTCCTCTGGATCCTGGGGTTCTCCAAGGATCCCTGAGCCTGCTCTGAGCTCTCCTCAGGGAGATGCTCCAGTCCCTGCAGGATCTTGGTGGCCCCTCTGGACTCTCCCTGTCTGTGGCACTGGATCCAGCACTCCAGATGCTCCCAAAAGTCCAAAAGCCCAGGAAAAAAACTCTTCCCTGAAATCCAGGCTGCCTCAGCAGCACCTCTGGATGTCACGGCTCCCTTGGGATGGGCTGGCTCAGTGTTCTGTGCTTTGCAGCGAGAGAATTCCAGAATGATCCAGTTGTGGATCACAGCCAGCTGGGAGATGCCTCTCCTGATCCCTCTGCCTTGAGAGACATTCCCTGCCTTTTCCAGAAGGGATGAGGCTGGAGGTGACACCAGTGGGGAGCCCCAGCCTCGGGATGTCATTCCAGCCTTGGAATTGGGTTGGTTTTTCCTGGTGCTGGGGGGTTGTTCCTGGAATTGCTGGGAATTCTGTGCTTCCCAAGGCTCTGTTCCCTGCAGGCAGTGGAATACCAGGGCTGGGCAGACACGTTCTTCGTGGTGCAGTTCACTCTCTCCTGTGTCATGGGGTAAGGACTGGGATGCTGGGCTGGGAGCAGGGAAAGCATCAGCATTCCAGAACGAGGGAATGGTGGTGGCCTTTATCATTTAAAAAATCAGAATAAACCATCACTCCTCATTCCTGAGAGTTGTGGGGGGTGGGAATTATCTCCCACCTTCCTCCAGTGCAGGTTTAGCTAAAAAAGTGGAATAAAACTGCTGGGGAAAGGATGGAATGGAATCATGGAATCCTGGAATGCTTTGGCTTGGGAGGGACCTTCAGCTCACCTGATTCCATGGCCAGGGTGATGGGATGAGGTGATTCCCAAGGTTTTATCCCTCTTTTCCATAGGTTTATTTTGATGTATTCCACGGTTCTTTGCACTCAGTACAACTCTGCTCTTACAACTACAATAGTTGGCTGCATTAAGGTGAGTGGCATTCCCTGCTCCCAAAAAACCCAATTTATCCCTCATTATCCCTTGGGAATTGCATTAACCCCCCATTCCAGCCCCCACATTCCACCCCCTTTTCCTTAAATTCCCTTTTCTCTACAATCCCCTTGGCTCAGGCTGCTTGTTCCTCCCATCTTGTTCCTTTGCAGAATATTTTAATAACCTATATTGGGATGTTTTTTGGAGGAGATTATATTTTTACATGGATGAACTTCATTGGTCTAAATATCAGGTAAGAGCAGTGGTTTCCTTCTGATTTGTAAATGAAAACTGGGGTGAAACTGAAAGGATTTGACTGATTTAATGGATTTTTTTTTCCCCCTCCAAAAGAAAATCAAAACCCCACAGAATTGGGTTTTTGTGCTTGGTCTGTGGGACGTTCCCAAACTTTGTTTTAAAGCTGGGAGAATCCACAGGAGTATTTTAACAGGAAAACTTGAGTTTTCCCTGAGTTTCCAAGCAGAGTCATGGAATTAAGGCAGCAAAAGGAGAATTTTTGAGATTATTTCACTTGGTATTTCTTACAATTCAGCTTTTGGAAAAGTCTCTCCTGTCCCAGATCCCTTTGGGGGTGCAGCAGATCCAGCACTAGGCTGGGAACCCATTTGGCAGGGAATTAAAACACCTGGCTTTAGGAGGAAAACTGGGAATTTTCCTGGAAGTGGATGCTTCCAGCAGATCCCTGTGGCTTTCCCTGGCTGATCCAGGTTGCCGAGGTGTTCCCTGAATCTCTTGCAGTATTGCTGGAAGCCTGGTGTATTCCTACATCACCTTCACCGAGGAGCAGCTGAACAAGGAGTCGGATGCTGGCAGCAAGATGGATATTAAAGGGAAGAGCTCCGTGTGAGCAGGGAGAGGCTCTTTGTTTTCGGGAATCCTCCCAAATCCGTTCGCTTGATCGCGGGCAGAAGCTGGGGAGGGATCCACGGGGATTAATTTGCACAGCCGAGATTGCTGCCTTCACAAATCCTTGGGAAGATCCACCCGGCCTGCACGGGGAAGGGTGAGCCTAATTGAGTCTGATCGGGAGCAATTAACGGGTTTCTAATCGAGCTGGGAGTCGGCAGCAGCCGAGACGGGCACGGGCGGGGCTGGAAGTTGTGCTGGCAGGGATGTGCCGGGGGTGGCCCTGGCTGGATTTGCTCCATGGGATCCGTGGATCTGCTGATCCCAGCTTGGCTGGGAGGCTGGGGCTGGCTCCGTGCCCAGCTGCTCCCTTTGGAAGGACGGGAATGCCGAGGGCCCTGGCCAGCGTTCCCTGGAAGCTGCTCCAAAACCTCCTGGATGAATGTTCGGCGCTCTCTGGACTTAATTTTTTAGCCGTTTTCCGTTTATTTTCAGTTTCTTTGGGCCATTAACCCACTTTTCGAGCCCTGCTGGGTTTATCAGAGCCTTGCATTCACCTCTGTCTTTCCGAGGCTTGGAGACATTCCCAGCAGGAAGGGTTTTCCAGCTGCTGCCGAGCTCTGCAGCCTCCCTGGCACCAACCCTGGCTTTGGGAAAGCTGCTGGGATCACAGGAGAGCTGAGCTTGTCCCACCTGGAACAGCACATCCAGGGAATCTGCAATAATTCCAGCTCCCACCCCTGGAAGAGGCACAAGGACTTAAATCTTCTTTTTTGGCAAGTACAGGGAGCCCCATAATTCTTGTTTTCCATGGAATTAATCGCCCTGAAAGACCCACTAAAGGAATGGGAATTGTCGTACATTGGGCAGTGTTCAGTGGTTTTTAAAGCTTGTTTTACCCAGCACTCCTTTCCAGGGCTTGGGTTAAAAAGAATTGTTTTTAAGCTTGGTTAAAAAACTTTTGGTAAAATAATGTATTTAGGGATTTTTTGGTACCCTACCAGCTTCTCTAGACACCGGCAGCGGGGGTTTTCAGGAACTGCTTGTTTCAGCTGGAACTGCTCTTGGACAAAGCTGCATTTGCTGGGATTTACTGGAAGTTTGTGGATGGGGAAGAGATTTTCTGTGAGGGTGCAGCTGCAGCCTGGCTGCTGGGCAAGGTGTGGAGCTGCTGCCTGCTGCAACATCCCGCTCCTGGAGCAACTCCAGAGCCACAATTCCCCCGTTTTTTGTGGGATTTTGTGGTCACTGCAGTGACCAGGGGCAGGTCAGGTGTCCTGAAACAGCCCCTCAGAGCACAGCAAGAAAAAATCCCTGATTTTATCTCCCAAAATTCCAGTAAAACCTCGGCTTTGTGCCAGGGGAGGGAGGGTGACAAACCCTTCCTGCTGTGCAGAAGCCCCCCAGTCCCTGCACTGGTCCATGCACAGGTTCCTGCACTGGTTCCTGCACTGGTCCATGCACTGGTTCCTGCACTGGTTCCCAGTATCCAGGTGCTGCTGGGGCCCCTCCCAGCTGCTCCTGCCCCTTGCTGCAGCATTCCCAAATCCCATTTTTCCCCCCACATGTGCTCTGACCCCGCCGTGCCAGGAGGTTGATTCTGCCAGAGGGGTTTTTGTATCATTTTCTCTTTAGTTTTGAATCTACTGGTTAGATTTGCAGTCCTAACAGGGAAGGATTTTTAAAGCTTATTTTGTCCTGGATCCTAAACACTGGGAAAGCCAAGAATTCCTCTAACAGTATTTTCTATGCTATGAATTGACTAAAAAAATGTTTTCTATAGAGAATCTATTTACAAAATGAGCATTTTAGTGATGAAAATGTGAATGTATGGCAGGCTGTGGATGTGAGGAATGAGAGCAGAAAGGATTTATGTGCCTCTGTATTTTTGTATTTGCTTCCAATAAACCAATGAACCAAAGCTGCTCCTGCCTCATCCCTCTCTTCCTTCCCTGGCTGGAGAGGATGGGAATGCTGGGGATGGATAAATCCGGGATTTATCGCCCAGCAGGGGGAGGTGGGAGGGAATATTCCTTCAGGAGGGATGTGGAGAACAGTTGGAAGTTGATCCAGGAGATTGGGTTTTGTTTTCATGGGTTTCACTGCAGGGTGGCTGCCCTGCCATCCTCTGAGGAGAAACATTCCACCCCTCTGGAGCAAAAAAAGGCAGGAATTTTGGATGCAGACAATAAGTTTAAAAATATTTTAATAAGCTTTTCCAGAATTGCAGATGGGGAAGGGGAATAAGAGGAGGGAATTAATGACAGTGCAAAATACTGTGTGGAAAAAATGTATCAAACTCATCTGTAAGGGTTTGTGTGTGGGGTGGGGGATTTTACAGCACACTGAACCCTGTGGGAAGCCCAAGGATTTCCTGCTGGACTGGATTCCCAACTGTACTGAAAGCTTGGAAAATGAAAGCAAAGTTAGCAGATTTCCAGGATTTTCAATAGCTTTAGTAGTGCAATGATCGAGTTATAGTGGCTGCAGTTTGAAACATGAACAAAGTATTGTATAAAACACCAGCATAAACAAAAGGTAAATTAGAATTAAATATTCTTAAAGTCTAGCTGAGCATTACATAGTGGATTATGGAATGTCAGGTCTCTTCTAAGCATCACCAAAATAAAAATAAAAATAAGGAAAGATAAAAAACAAAGCAACGTTTCTGAAAATATACACAGTGCTGGATTTCACACACGAGCCTGAGACAATTCATTTGGAAACTTTCCTACGGATTTTTGGGAAGTGATTCCAAACAAAGAGCATCAAAATAAAACAGAAAACAGGATTCTGCTTGTGTGGAACCGTCTTTGAGCTAAGGGGAAACTTGGAGGTTGTGCTCATAACCAGAGGGGAGAGTTAACAGCAACCTCTGCCTCAAGGCATTAATCACTGCATGCCTTAATTAACACAGGCCTTAATTAATGAAGCTCACCCAGAGCCTCTCCAGGAGCAGGGCTGGCAGGCAGAGCTGATTGTTCCCCACAGTTCTGGGAACAGCAGGTTCCTGCATCCATAACCCATCCTCATCCCGAGGTTTGCTTCATTCCTGATCACAAAGTCCAAGGAAAGTTCAGTGGAGAAGAAACCGAATCAGCCCAAGCCCCCAGCACTGGGCTTTGGGTTGGAACATCCATTTCAAACCTTTGATTTCAACTGGAACCAGAAAAAGCATAAACCTGAAGAGAAAATAACCAGTTTAGGGTGAACAGCACACCTGTGAGGAGGCCACAGCCTTATCAATGATACAAATGAACAATTACCCCAGATTTCAACAGAGCAGAAGTGCAGCTGGGCTGAAAAAAAACAACCAAACAAAACCAAAGTGAATTTGGATTTCAAATGTTCCTGGTTGCTGGATGGAAATGCTTCACCCACAGCTTTTCAGTGGCAGGGTGAGCATCACCCACTTCTCATTTCTTTATGAGGAATTTTTGGTTTTTGCACTGAGATTCCTTCTCCACAGCTCAGCGTGAAATTCCCGCTCTCCCTTGTCCGGGTGAGCGCGATAGAGAATCCCAGCAGTTTCTAGGTTGGAAAAGACCTTTGAGATCATCAGATCCAATCTGTGCCCTGCTCCCACTGAAGCCTTCCCTGTGGTCCTGGGGAATTCCAGTCCAGCACCAGTTCCCAGCTGCATTCCCAACCATTCCAGCCACGCTCCGGCCCTTGCTGTGCTCCCTGGAACGGGGCAGGGCACAGCCTGCAGATAACCCAGTGAGTGCTGCAGCAGCTCTACCTCAAGAAGCTTCAGTAAACTCCAGATTTTGGCTGCTGTGAAATTTCTCTGAGTTCCAAATGGAGGGAGAAAGAAAGCAAGGAAATGTGTGCAGTGCAAGCAGCATGCTTAACAAAAATGGAAACATCATTATTTGCCATAAAACAAGAAAAAAAAACAACAACCCCACGTTTCCAAAATCAAACTCCTCCTAACCATTCTTATGTTAATTATTTACCAGTTTCTGGGAAGGAAATTAACATGTTGGTGATTAATTTTTAACTCCATTGGTTTGGTTTGGGTTTTGGTTTTTTTTTGGTTTTTTTTTTTTTTGCTGTTTTGTTTTTTAGAAAAGACTTCAGCAAAATAAAAGGAAGCTGACATTAAACTCAGAGTATCAACTCTCTCATAAAAGTTTACCAACTGTACAAGGTAAGAAAATTATACAAGCTTTTGTTTTAAGAAAGGACAGTTCAATCAAGACATAAGTACTGTAAAAATCTTTCAAAGGCTACAAAGAAATCTGGAAAAATACAGAATGTATTTCTTTAGCCCAGATAAAGAATATGGAAAGACATCATTGATGTCAACAATTTTACATAGACAAACCTGACCTGGTTTATTTATTTACCTTTTAAAACTTCTATATATAAAAATAGTTGTGCTCATAACTTTCAGGATTCATGAGGGTTCCTTAATGATGGGATGGTATTTTCCTCTCTCCAGCAGGAGTGGAAGTCTCTGTGCCTGCTCTGTCTTGACTTTTCCTGTTTTATTTTAACTTCCTGCAAAGCCCCAAATGCTTTGTTCACTTGTACACTGATTAAATGCTGTTTTATACATTAAATGCTGTATTAACACGTTCTTTAATGTTTTAGGCTGGGAATATTTTTGCAGCAACTCACTGCTTTGTTCCTTAAATATTTTAAGAGCTTTTTATCCCAGAACTGCAGTTGCCAGCTCTGAGAAATTCAATATTCTCCTGCTGCTTTTCAGCACTGGAAGAAATCAAATCATTGGATCTTTAGAGCCACCTAGAAGGTCTCAGGAATCAAAAAAAAAAATCTCAGATTGTTTATGGAACTGGACTTTGGAAGGTAACCCATCAACCCTGAAAATTTTAGACACCCAAAATTTACTCCAAGGAATAAAATCAGCTCCCAGCACTCAGTCATCCAAAGTTTCCAGTTCCTCCAGCTTCCCGTGGGAGTTGGTTTCCTGGAAGAACTCCGAAGCACCAGGACTCTCCTTCCCATTGCTGTTAATTCTTCTTCTTTTCAGAGGTCTCTCACTCTTTTCTTCCAGCTCAGGCTCGTTCCTTGAAGCTGAGTGAGCGAGTTTGGGGTCACTGGGGAGGTTTTCGGGTTCGTAGCCGTTTGTATCCAGCTCGGTGTGAGGGGTTTTCTTCCCACTGCAGGGTCCATTGGCGTGCAGTCCCTCCAGTTTGGCCTCCTCCTTCCCTGGCACCTCCCCTGGGCCGTTGGCAGAGACACCTGGGTTGGAGAGAAATGCCATCAGCAAAGCTCAGCAGCCACACAACAACCTGGGCTGGCTCAGCAGGGAGGAGTTGAACTGCAATTTGTTAAAAATCCAGCGTTTTTCTCCTCACTCTGGGCTGGAGGTGCATCCAAATAACACAGGGAGTTCATGAAGTCCTGGAATCCCAGGATGCAGGAGCTGCACCTGGGCTCTGTGTGCAGCTTCCAGGTGATTTCCACGCTCTGAGTGAGTCCCCAGCTCCTCTCCCATTCCCAGCTCCCTGCTCAGGGGCTCCGTGCCCTGCTCAGGACCCCCCACACTGCAGTGACACCTCTGCACTGGCACAGGGCACACAGCAACTCCCAAATCTCACTCAACAGCAAATTCCAGCAGGGATTTCTCTTCCAAAACAAGGCCCTAAATGCAAACATGGAGGGGTTTTTAAAAAGCAGTTTTAACTCGAAATAGGCTGTTTGTCTCTGGGGGTGCTCACCTGGAGGCTTTGGGAGAGCTCAGAGCCATTTCCAGGGCTCCAGGAGAGCTGGAGAAGGACTTGGGACGAGGCATGGAGGGACAGGACACAGGGAATGGTATTAAACTGGCAAAAGGCCAGGGATAAATGGGATATTGGGAAGGAAACAGGGATAATTGGGATATTGAGGGTGGGGAGGGGCTGGGATGGAATTCCCAGAGAAGCTGTGGCTGTTCCACCCCCAGCAGTGTCCCAGGCCGGGCTGGAGCGGGCAGGGATGGTGGGAGGTGCCCGTGGCACGGCAGGGATGGGCTCTCCCGACCCAATCCCGGCTGGAATCTCGTGCCAGAGGGAGGCCAGGCCCCTCTCACCGTTCTGGTTGCTGCTGGAGGTGCAGTCATCTCTCTCAGACTGGCTGGTGCTGCTGTTGGAGGCCGTGGGGGGCGGTGACGGGGCCCTGCTGGAGGCTGCGCTCTCACTCTCATCCAGGAGCCGATCCATGTAATCCCTGCGGACACACACACGGCTCAGCCTGCTGGGAAACTGCCTGGGAATATTCCTGCACACACTGCAGCTCTGTGGGAAAGGCTTCCCACGGACACAGGGCGGGGATGGATGGATATTGGGAAGGAGTTTCTCTCTGGGAGGGTGGGATGGAATTCCCAGGCTGTCCCTGGATCCCTGCAGTGCCCAAGGCCAGGCTGGATGGGTTTGGAGCAGCCTGGGACAGTGGGAGCTGTCCCTGCTCCCTGGGTGGGATTTAAGGTCCCTCCCAACCCACACCATTCCATGATTCCAAACCCTTTATGTCTGGCCTGTGCTTCCAAGGTGATCCCTTCAGGCACTGAATTCTTGGAATTTGCTGATTCACCAACACCAAACCATTCCAGTAAATACAAATCCCATTTCTGCATCCCCAAAGGGGTGAAGGTAAAAACTCCAGAGTTCAAGACATTCCCATCTCTGCCATTTATTCCAGAGCTCCAGCCTAGGGCAGGAATGGAAGGTAGAAACAAAGGGAGCTGGTGGATAAAACCCTTGGATGTGGTGGGAAGGCTGGATTAACTCCAGAAACAGCTTCTCCTGTCATGTAATTATGTTGGAATTACACCCTGAATTCCCTGAATTTATCTGCAAAATCGTTCAAGAACAGACAAGTCCAGCCCTTAAAGACACTGCTGCTGCTCCCCCATGCAGCAGGAAGAGAGCTTTGAACCACCAAAAATTTAGGGAAAAATTGGGGAAAAATGGAAAATAGGGGAAAATGGAAATTAGGGGGGAAATGTAAAATAAGGGAGGAAATGGAAAATAGGGGGGAAAAACCCACCAAGAGATGGAAGGAGGGGAGAGCCAGACAGTCCCTGCCAGGTAAGAAATTCCCTGTAACACCCACAAAGTCCCTGATGGCAGCTCTGGGTGTCCCAGAGCCCTGAAATGTTTGGAGAAACAATAATATTCCAAGGAAAGGCAGGAAGAAATGAGGAATGAAAATAATAGTAAAAAAAAAGCTTGGCAAGAGGCAGTGGAAAGAGCAGGACAGGGCAATCAGAGCTTTGGAATGAAGGGCAGCAGAACAAGCTGGGAATGCAGCTCTGCTCACACATTCCCTCTTTCCCCAGCAAGGATGGGAATGGGAAAAGGAGCTTTGGACACCCCAAAATCTCCTGGGATTTGGTGTTGGGCTGGTCAGCATGATGGACAAAGAGTGCACCACAAATTCCACCTGAAACTTGGGATTCATGGTTTTGTTGAGAACATATTTAATTCAAACAGGCATTTAAAAGAATAAAACCTATTAACAGTTAAAAAGAAAACCAACCAAATTCTAACAGAACTCAAGCTAAAACTGCAAAGTGTTGGCCTTACTCCAAATAAATGTATTTTACAGATTATTTATACACACTAATGCCATTTTTTTTTACACTTTGGCTGTTCTCCCGCTGCAAATCAGGCTCTGAATCCCTGAATTTTCAGCTGAGAACAGGAAAAAAAATCAAGATTTAACCCCCAAATGGTGAAATCAGGCACATCTTACGTGACCCCAGGGTGCAGGTTGTATTTTTTCTTCCCAAAACGGGTTTGCTGAGCGAAGAAATCGTAACGTTCCGACTTTTTCCACATGTAATAAAAAGCCACACATTCCCCCACGGAGCGGGTCCGGACCTGGCAGCACAGCCAAGCAAGTCTTGGTGAATTTAAAGGCATTTTTAATTAAAAAAAATAAGTAAAAAAACAGCATTTAGAACAAAAAGTGTGGAATTCCAAGTTAAAGCTGCTTGGAAACTTCGTATTTCAAAATGGAGATGGAAATTAAGGGTGTCCAGAGTCTCTCCAGCCCAGAGTCAGGCTCCAGGCAAGCAGCTCCTTCCCAAAGGATTTTTACAGGATTTCTGCACTTCCAATTATAAATTCTGGGCTTTGAGAAAACAATTTGGATGTAAATATTGGGAAAAAATTCCACCCTGGATCCATCCCTGGAAGTGTCCCAGCTGGGAAAGTGGAAGTTGGATCTTTAAGGTCCCTTCCAACCCAAACCATTCCAGGATTCTGTGATTCTACAGCAAAAATTAAATATTTTTTTTTATTCTCTATGAAGGATAAAGGATTTTACGAATTTTTTATCTATTTTTTATTCTTTATGAAGGAAATGAAGGACAAAAATTTATTCATAATTACTTTAAAATATAAAAAGAGAGAATTACATTTAAAATTTACCTTATTTGCCTGAATCACATGGAAATCCTTGCCATAGACTTTCAGCCCTTGTTCAAAGTTCCTGCATTCCTCTTCTGTCCAGACAGATAATTCTTCTGTAGGAAAATCCAAAATAAAAAGCAATAAAGGAAACAGTTAATTTTGATCAATATCAGCACAGGAAATGCTCAAGGCTCCCACAGCACCTTGGAGATCTGGGTTTTTAATGTTGTATTTTGTACAATAAAAGGTTAATTTGCCCCTTTATTTAGGATTATTTAATTTTATGTATCAGGGTTTTTAATGTTATTTTTATAAAATAAAAGGTTAATTTGCCCCTTTATTTAGGATTATTTCATTTTATGTATCAGGGTTTTTAATGTTATTTTTATAAAATAAAAGGTTAATTTGCTCCTTTATTTAGGATTATTTTATTTTACATATCAGGGTTTGTAATGTTATATTTTATACAATAAAAGTTAATTTGCTCCTTTATTGAGAATTATTTAATGTATCAGGGTTTTTATGTCATATTCAGTACAATAAAAGGTTTATTTGCTTCTTCATTTAAGATTATTTCATTTTATGTATCAGGTTTTTTTTTAATGTTATTTTTGTAAAATAATATTTTTATTTGCTCCTTTATCTAGGAGTATTTCATTTCATATATCAGGGTTTGTAATGTTATTTTTGTAAAAGGAAAGGTTAATTTGCTCCTTTACTTGGGATTATTTCATTTTACATATCAGGGTTTGTAATGTTATTTTTGTAAAAGGAAAGGTCCTTTACTTGGGATTATTTCATTTTACATATCAGGGTTTGTAATGTTATATTTTGCACAATAAAAGGTTAATTTGCTCCTTTGTTTAGAGTTATTTCATGTCTCATTGTTTGTTGAATTCACTTTGATGACTGAAAGGTCTAAAAGAGCACAATAAAATACCTAAAAAATGCCCAGTTGAGTTGTTAAGAAGTAATTTTCAATTTGAAGTTGCTGCTGAAGTCCCAGATTTTTATATCAAATATGGCCAGGAAGTGAATTTCCACATCTGCTAATTCCATTTTCCCAGAGAACAATGAGAGATTCACTGAGGCTGCATTTAAATGAAGCTCAAATCAACCTCCTGAGCCTGCTGCCAGCAAATCCCAATGCCTGGGCCAGAAATAAATGAAAATTTAGGGATATAAAGTCCTTTTTTCAGGGCATGCTCACCTCTGGCTGCTTTGACATTAAATCTCAGCCTCCGTAAGGATTCCTCAGTATCAAAATTGCACTTCACCAGTTCATACAAAGCCTGCAGAGAGGAAAATCCACATTTTTACCACTCCAAATTCTGCTGTGCCACAGCAGCACGCTCAGAAAATCACTGAAACCTCTTCAGGTTAGAAATAAAACTCTTGGAATGAATGCAGTGTCATTTAAGATGTATTTAAATTTCTAAATCTTGATTTACAGAACAAGGAAAATACCCAAGCAAAGCATTGCAACTTTTTCATCCATTACACACATTTGTAAAATTGCTGTGAAGGAGTTTTTTTTTTGGGTATGAAGGAAAAATTAAATGTGCACTTATAGAGGATTTCATAATTGAAAAATTCTGTACCTGAGAGAATTAATTCATACAGATTTATATATAAAATAAAATCTGATTTTATTTATTTTCTACTATATATTTATTTTACATAAAGCAACATTAAACCCAAGTTAACATATTCACTGAGAGGTAAAAACCTCATCAAATTTCAATTTCCACAAGGAGCAATAAAGATGTTTCAAACCCCATTTTACCTCTTGGGAGTAAAATTAAATTTAAAAAAAATTTGATTAATTCCATAAAATCAACACCATATTGTGGTTATTTTTCTCTACCTGCTCATTGTCTTTAATATGTGACCCCTCAGGAATTGCATCCAGGCCTTTCTCCTCTCCTGTGCGCCTCGAGGCTTCCTTGAGGAATTCTATGACTTTATCTTCTGGTAAAAAGTCAGGATTCCAGAGCAGCTGGTCATCATTTTCATACACTGGATAAACCCCAGGGAGAACACAAAATAAAATTTGTGAAATAAATCATGATAAAATTAAATTAGATTAAAAATATTTATATTAATTTTTATATAATACAAATTATAAATATATTATATAAATTATAAATATATTATTTTATATTTATATAAATATATATTTTATTTGTCTATATTTAAAATAAAATAAATAATTATAACACTAACAAGAATAATAATAATAACAATAATAATGATAATGATAATAATGATAATAACAACAATAATAACACTAACAATAATAATAACAATAATAATGATAATAACAACAACAACAACAACAACAACAACAATAATAATAATAATAATAATAATAATAATAATAATAATAATAATAATAATAATAATATATTCCATGTCTCTGATCAACCTTGGGGGATCATTAAATCCAGGTAAAAATCTCATGGATGCAAATATCCAAATGACTTGGATTTTGGATTTTGCCTTCAAATCCCTGGCATGATTTGGGTTCTGGATTTCAGAATTTCATCCTGAAACTCCAGAATTTTAATCTCCACCTTTTCCAGATCTTTCACAGGAGTTTGAGAGCAGGGAAGCCACAATAAAATGAAATTAATGGAAAAATGTGGAAAAAGTGAGATATCCCCTGATTATCCCCCAGTTTTATTTTGGGTTGTAGCAAAATAAAGTGAAATTCTGGTTATTAAAGTAGGAAAATATCCAGACTTTATTTGTGGGCTTCAACAGCCTGAGAAAGAGCAGCAGGAAAGGAATTTGAACATTGATTCCAAGAGGAATGCCTGGGAAAACACAGGAAGGGAGGTGTGGGGGGAGCTCAGGGGGTTCAGAGATAATCTCTACTTGGAAAAGGTAATTTATGATGGAAATAAATACAAATAAAACCCCAGAAGTGATAAAGAAAATGATTAAAGAAAGAGGCTTCGTTTCAGCCAGGACACACTTTGGGAGCAGCTCCCAGGAGTTTTCTGGGAGGTTTTTGTTTCAGAGGTTCCCACTCAGCTGATGTTGGGCTGCTCATGGAATCCTCAGAGAATCCTGGAATGCTTTGTGTCCAAAAAGGGACCTTAAAAATCATCCAATTCCATGGATTCCACTGGGAGCAGGGAATTCTGCTATCCCAAGTTGCTCCAAGCCTTGTCCAGCCTGGCCTGGGAACTCCCAGGGATCCAGGGGAATCCACAACCTCTCTGGGCAAGGAGATAATTGAGATTAAACTTGGACTCTAGGGAGGCTCCAGGTTTTGTGGTGCTTATTTAAAAACTACATTATATAAAAACTATAAAAAAATATAAAAATCCATTCTCATTGATCTGAATTGTGAGCAAATTCCTAGGAATGGGCAAGAAAGTTTCCATCTTTTATGCTCCCAGCTGGTTTAAAGTGGATCTGCCCTTCCTGACAGCACCCAGTCAAAGCTTGGGATGAGGGGAAAAATTCTGGGGAAAGAAAAAAAAAACAAAAACCACAAAAGCAGAACTTTTTATTGCAGATTGAAGAGGTACAAAATGTGAAAACCAAAGCTGCTGGTACCATTTTGCCCATTTTAATGTGATAATCCAGTTCCAGCAATACCATTTCTCCATTAGATGTTTTATTTGACATAAATCTAGGAGTGAAGAGGTTGCAGCTTGTGTGGATCACTAAATCAGAATCCCAGGGTTCAAGAGGCACCAGGCCAAGAATAAAATCCTTCTTTTCCTCTTCCTCCAGCTCTGCTGAAGTACAGGATGAGCTCCAATTTGATGATGTGATGCCTCTAATTGTCACTCATTTATCAAGACCCCTGACATCAATCAAATCTTTTCTTTCTTTTAATTAGACATTAATCTCAAGCAGCAATAAATGGTCAAATCTCACCTTTTTCATTCTCTTTATATTTGCAGGTGCCAGCTGGAATTTCAGCTTGAAACATAGAGCCCACCATGATTTCCTGATTGGAAGAAAAAGAAGAGGTGAAGCAACCCTGAGATTTTTTGTTAACAAACAGGAGCATGACCACAGCATTTTTTCCTCCCTTCTTAAAACTTTTGCTGTTTAAAATCTAAAAATGCAATTAACAGGTTCAAAACTGAAAACACCTCTATGGAAATTGATTTTTGACTTTTTGGAGAGGATTTAAAGACTTCTCATCACCAAAATTCCTCATATTTATGAGGAAAAACTGCAGAGGATTTAGGTGCTCCACAGAGCTCAGAGCTACCCAGTAACAAATTAATTAATTATTCATGAAATATGGCCTGAATATTTACCTTTTTCCAGTCTTCTGAGGGAATATAATCTTCATCTTCTTCAGATTCCTCTTCTATTTCACTATCTGCAAGGAATTTTGCAGACATTTAAGCCCAGAAGAGCAGGGTTGGCAGAACCCAGCAGCCTCCAGCCCTTCCCTCCCTCCTTATCTCATCCCCAGCAGTGCCAGGGACACTTTTGGGGACAACATTTGTGGCTCAGAGGTGACAAGATAAAAACATGACCCACCCACATTTGGATGAAGATACAGGCTCTGAGAAATTAAGACATAAATAAACACATCCCTAAATTTTGTAACTAAATTCCAATTTCTTTTCCCTCAGCTTTGAATGTTTCCCCCATCCAAGTTTATTTGAAATTTTGGTGGGGATATTTTTGTGGGTTTCCTTTTCCATCAGCTCCTGGCTTGGCTGCTGCTGTTCTTTTCCAGGGAATTTCAGGCAGATCTCAGCAGAAGGTGGGAGAAATCTGGGAGTGTGTCTTGCTGGGATTCAGGAGCCTGGAGAGGCCCAGCAGCACTTCCAGGAGATTATTTGGAATAAGGATTAGCAGGAATGTTAAGATATTTATGATACAGGCCAGCTGCCTTTCACAAGGTGCAGGATGTGATACAGCAACATTGAAATTATTTATACATTAAATGACATTTTTTACACTGCTGAAAGCTGTAAAAACCCCCAAACCTAATGCAATACACTTGAATTAAGTTAATTCTGTGCTTAAAAAGAGGAATTCATTGAAGATATTTGCAATCCTCTGCACAGCTACACACTTGGCAACTCTTCATTTAAATTTAAAGGTTCCTTGGCAATTTTGGACTTTGTCCATTTAAATGTAAAAGTTCCTTGGCAATTTTGGATTTAAATAAACTACAAATTAAAAACTGCATTTCTACAGAGTCATAATTAATAATTATCCAGTGTAAGGTATGGTGAGGAACTTTTTATTTGTTTAAACACAGATAGAAGGAATTCAAATAGCAACAGCCACTTTCACTGAAGAAAGATAAAATAAATATCTGCTGTCCCAAGCAGCCCAAAAGGATCAGATTCCAGGGAAATCAGAGCTCAAGTGGATGTGGAATCAATTTGTAAACAAAATAAGAATGAAAATGATCAGTTCAATGCTGAATTAAAAGTGGAATTCTTGAAGCAAATTTTCTTCTTTGTGACCCTCCTCCCCCTCTATTCTTTCAGGGTTAACAATTCATGGCCTTTCCCAGATTTTATTGCTTTTCTGAGGAAAACTGTTTTATTTATAGGAAATTTCAGTTGGTTTTTTCATTTCAGGTGGACTGTGAGCTCCTCTGGGTGAGGACAGAGCTTTTGCTGGGTTATGACAAATAACCAGAGCACACCAATGAATTTTTAACCTGCAAAATTTCAAATTTCAATTTTTCAATTTCCCCCCAAATTTCATCTTTTCTTGTAATATCAGAGATTATCTCCTGTCCTTCCACAGAGTCAGCAGAGCAGCTATAACCTAAAAAATAAGAAGACATTTTTTTTGTTTGTTTTGATCAAAATTCTCCTCAACAGCAGTGCCACGAAGAGGAAAACTCAGTATTTTTAGGGATCAACATGAATTTCTGGCACAGAACACTGGGTTAAGTGGAGCTGAGCTTCCCAGAGCTCAGTGGTACTGGGATTTCTGGGCTCAGCATGAAACTGGACTTACTGGTATCGAAATATTTACAGCGCCGAGGGCGAATGAGCTCCTGGGGGTCTTGGGAAGCAACAGATGGGGCTGGGTCATCGTTGGAGGATTGGGTCTCATCTTCCTGCCCTGAGGAATCTTTGATGGTCTCCTCCTGCCCAAAAAGAAAATAAAAATCAAACAGAGAAAAAAAAAATTAGCAGCAGCTCAGTTAGCCCTGGCGGTGATAAATCTGATTTTGGGAATATTTTTGCCAGGATTATCAAGAGATCAACTCCAAATCTCTTTTATTTGTGGCTTGTCCAGGCTGAGCTACCACAAATGTGACTTTTTAATGTGTGAATACATTCTCAGGGTGTTTTTTTAAAGTAGATAAAACTTAAATCTTTGGGGTTTTTTAATCCTTGTGGTTTTTAGTGCATTGCATTTCATTTCACTTGAATTTTTACTTTGGTCTTTAAAGCCCTTTCTCATGAATTTTCAATAAGAAGGGGAGGGATTTAGATGGACATTGTACTTTTCATAAAAATCCACGTGAATTGAGTGGTTCAACCCCACAGAACAGCAGGTTTAGCTCTGTACATTGAGTCAAGATCAGAAATTCAAATAAATTCCTTTATTTGTAGACAAACCACCACAACTAGGGGAAT
Organism: Parus major; assembly: GCF_001522545.3. Classification (NCBI taxonomy): domain Eukaryota; kingdom Metazoa; phylum Chordata; class Aves; order Passeriformes; family Paridae; genus Parus; species Parus major. Next base: position 30,057,092 of record NC_031777.1, on the reverse strand, counting down.
TATTACAAGCCAAGAAAATGAAAATTACAAATATATTTTTTTCCCCAATGGATTTTCTGTGCTTCCAAGGCTGCAGTTTGTATATTTAGTGTTTTATGCTGTTGGTGCCCCCCCAGCACACATGGCTGTGCACCTCCAGCAGCCACCAGAGCATTGTCACATGTGCAGCTTAAAGCAGATTAAAAATAGAAGGCAGCTGAGTGCAGGGAGCTAAATGGGCTGAGCAGAGATGGAGCAGGGAAAGCTTCAATGATTTCTACAATTATTCCACCCCCACAGCTGCATTTGGTGCCTGCACAACCTCAGAGAGCAGAAAGCCAGCCCAGGGCTCCCTAAAATCCAACTGGGATGGACTGGGAGGGTCTGATCCCAGTGCTGGGCTGGGAAGAACTGGGATGGGATTGGGGGGGTGCCTGATCCCAGTGCTGGGATGGGCTGAACTGGGATGGACTGGGAGGGTCTGATCCCAGTGCTGGGCTTAACTGGGTCTGATCCCAGCACTGGGATGGGCTGGACTGGGATGGTCTGATCCCCGTACTGGGCTGGGCTGGGATGGACTGGGATTGGG
>NC_031777.1:30036415-30056113 GCF_001522545.3 Parus major | reverse complement strand
ACTGGTGTGAACTGGGCTGAACTGGGATGGGACTGGGGATTGGGGAGTGCCTGCTCCCAGTGCTGGGCTGAGCTGAACTGGGCCAGTCCTGCTGAGGGGCAGAAGGTGCCAGCTCGTGTGTGGGACACAGGGACAGCACAGGACAGCTGCTGCAGAGCCAGGAGGGGAGCAAGAAGGAAGGAAGTGACACTTCAGGAACAGCAGCAAGCTCAACAAAATGAACATTTGGGCCTCAGTTTGGTTCTGCACACGATTATTGAGGTTGGAAAAGCCCTCCAGGATCATCCAGCCCAAGCTGGGACCTGTCCCCACCTTGTCACCAGCCCAGAGCACCAAGTGTCACATCCAGGGGTTCCTTGGACACCTCCAGGAGACTCCAGCCCCTTCCAAAGCCTGACCACCCCTTCCATGAGGAAATTTCCCTGAAATGATTTTCCCTGAAAGAATTCTCCCTGCACCTTCACATTACCTAAGTTTCTCCCCACCTCCTGAACCTTTCCTGATCCAATCTAACTCTGGATCTTCATTTTGAACTGCTCAACCCCCACAAAGAACAATTTTCTCCAGCATCTGTCAAGGCAGCTGATAAATCCCAGGAATTTCAGTTCCTGACTCAGATGTACCATTCCTCATCCCTGTGTGGCATTCCAGGGATTCTAAAATAGGTAAAGGTACCAAAAGCCCAGAATGGATCTTTTTAAATCCACATTAGGAAATGAAACCTCCACTAATGTCTCAGCTTTTGTGTCACTGACAATTCCAAGTATCTTAATGGAATTCAGCAGCTGTGCCCATGACAGGATTCACATTCCAAGTAGAAAAACCTCTTCTTTAAAATCAGGAAGTTTGAAGAGAACACAGAAAAGGCGTTTGAAGATGCTAAGCTCAAAACTAAACATTTTGCAAAGATACTTGAAGCATTAGGTGCAGTTCATTCAAGTACAACCAGGCTGGAAAAATACAATTTAAAAGGCTCAAGCTGGAAAACTTGCAGGATTTCCAAGACCCAGAGCAATGTTTAATCCAACTCCACACTTGTGCAGCTTCAATAATCAGCTTTTCTACTCAAAATAAGTACCCAGTTGTATCTCTAAAGGTGTCTGAAGGCAATTAAAATGGGAGTGCTGAAGTTCTGAAGGACAATTCCCATCCCTGACAGGATGCTGCATCCATGGATTTTAAATTGCCTCAGTTTGGGATGAGAGAGACAGAATTAAGAGCAATTAAGAGAAATACAGATGGGTAATTAAGAATAAACCTTATTAGTAAAGTGAGGTTTATGAAATCAACTCTGTTACAAATCAGCTCTGCCACGACCTGGGACGCTGAGTAGTGCGAGTATGCAAATCATGGATTTGCATATGCAAATGAGCACACATTTACCTTGTTTTCCCCACTGCAGCCGCTGTTGTCATCGTTATCGACATCATCATCATCCTCTCCCTCCTCCTCTTCCTCTTCTTCCTCCTCCTCCTCCTCCTCCTCCTGCAGGGGCACGGTGCCATCGTAGCCGTAGCGGCTCAGCAGCTCCTGGATGGGCATGTCGCTTTCCTGGGCCAAATCCAAACAAAAACTAATTAACAGGGAATTAACAGGGATATTTCCACTGCAATTCCTCCCCAGCATCAAGGTTCTCCACAAACCACAGGGATCACAGGCACCTACACCAAAAGAATGGCCATTCCAAAAGGGATGGATGGGAAAAATTGGAAGTTTGGGATCCTAAGAAAAAGATGAGGGGGGTTTTGTACAGGATAATTTATTTCCTAATCCTTGATTTATTTCCAGCAGACCTCCCACCCCAACAGGATCTCCATAAAGCTCATTAAAAGGGTTTGGTTTTATCAAACACCTTCAGTAGCCACAGGAAATAAATTCCTTATTGGAATATTTATTGGTATTCCCTCCACTGCCCAAAGCAGCTGGAAAATGGTGGATTTTAGTATAAATTTGTGGAAAAAATGGGTGAAATGTGTGTCAGCAGCAAGTGCTCCACACAGACAGTGGGATCAGAGCCTGTCCCAGTGCAAGGCAGGAATTCCTGCAGTGACTCCAAGAATTCAGCTCAAACACAACTTCCAGCACCTGGCTGGAACACAGAATTCCATCTTTTAGGGGAAGTTGTGCTCCAGGGCCAATTCCACAGAGTTTGACAATTTTGGAATATAAAATTCCAGCCTCTCAGTGTGCCTGTACCTCTCCTTTTTCTGAGAGGGTGAGGGATCCCTGATATCCAGGGAAGGACAGCAAGAATTTTTATTTCCCATTTCTTTTCAGCTGCTGAGCTCCAAACCCAGAGAAGCAAATCTGCTAAAACCTTAAAATATTTTATTTAAAAACCATTAAAAAGCTGGTCCACTCTGAGGAGACATTTCAATTTATATTGTCAGTTCTCAAATTAATTCAAGTACAACAAAGACTCCTAAACTCTTTATTAATAAAAATTACTAATAAATATTTTTAATTAAATTTTATTAATAAATAAAATAGCTGGCTCTGCTAATTAATTCCTTTATTACTTTTAATCCTCAGTGTCCAGCCTTCAGGACAGCCATCCCTAAGGAGATGTTTCAGAGCAGAAATTTTCAGGGATCATTTAAAAATTCTCTCCCAAAACATCAAATCCTTTGTTTATTATCTGTTTATTATATAATTATATTATATTTATTATATTTATTATTATTAATTGTCTGCTGTTTTTTTCCTTTAGTATTTAATGTTGATAATTGTTGGCTGATAATCAGATATTTTTAGTTATTGGCTGACCTTAGACTTCCTATCCTAAGGGCCTGCACTGATCTAATTTCTGGAAACATCCCAATAATCCCAATGACAAAAGTGGAGTTGGTTGTGCTCTGTAAAAACAAATGTGACAGGGGTTATCAGCACTTATTACCTGTGTATTGTATTTTATTTTATTGTATTTTATTGTATTTTATTTTATTTTTCATTTTATTTTCATTTTATTTTTCTTTAATATTTTATTTAATTTTAATTTAATTTTTTTTTATTGCATTTCATTTTCATTTCATTTTATTTCATTTGATGTTATTTTGTTTTATTTTTATTTCAAAGAACTAAGCCATTCTACCTCTTACTCCTCTACTCTTTGGTTAAGCTTTACACCCAGTCATGCAAACATGGAATTAAATGTTGGCTCCCTGGTCCCCATCGTGTCACTTTATGGGGAATTAATATTTTACTGACACAGACAACATGAAAGGCCTTTGGTCTTAATTAAACCTGGCAGCAGAGCTAGCAGAAAAATCATATTTGAATTATCCAAAAGTTCTCCAGCACATTTTGGAATATTCTGTCTTTAAGCACTCCTTTCCCATAGAGCTGAGAATTAAAAATTAAAATTTATAGATTTATACAAATTTATAATTTATACAAATTCATAATTTATACAAATTTATAATTTATACAAATTTATAATTTGTATACCTACCAAATGGAATTTGTAGGTATTTGGGAATTCAGGAACAGGAATATTCCTGACCCTGTGTTACCCAACAAGGGGGGGGTTTGTATTAATAATATTTTTCTCAAATAAAGCCTTTTAAAACTTCAAATAATCCACTGCAATCCCAAGAGCTCCAAGGACCAGCAACTCTCCAAGAGAAAACACAAATTGGGATTTCTGGATAGCCTCAGGGTATTTGCAAAAATGCAAAGAAAGTGAAAAAAATGAATATATTTGTTTGTTATTTCCCCACAAGCAGAGGTAACCATTGGATGTGAGGGGATAAACTGAAGGGGTTAAAAGTGGTGAGAGAATTACACAAAACATGAAGGGAAAAAAGCACATTTCCAATTCAGAAACATGTGGAGCTTCACTCCTCATTTAATCTACATGAAGCACACTTAGATCCACCAACCATTTATTTATCTTCATGATTTCCATTTAGTATCAACCTGGAAATCAACAGATTAAACAAAAATGATCATTTTTCACTGGAAATATAGATTAAATAGGGTAAATTAATTTCAAGTCCTATTGGCAGAATCACTTAAGCTAAATAGGATTTGGAGATCAAATATTCATCTGTGAGTCATTAATGATCTTTTCTGGAGGCCAACAAGGCCACAGACAGGATCTAAATTAGTTTGCATTTATAATGAACCTACTTGGTAATTTAAGAATATTATTCCTGCCTGAGAAATAATTGAAGACAATACAGAAGTGACAGCAGACCCTGGAATTACCAGAAAGAAATTAACATTTCCACTGGAAATATTGATTAAATGCACTAAATTAATTTAAAGTGCTATTGGCATAATCATTCATGCTAAATAGGGTTTGAACATCATTTCCTCTGCATCTTCTTTTAAATGAAGATATTTCTGAGTGCTCCACTAGATTAGACAGATATTTGTATCAAAATGTGAATTATGAGGGGTTTTCTTTTAAAATAAAAATCTACAAGCATTACTCATGTGCACTTGGAATACACAAGTTTAGTCAGATGATATTTTAATTTGCATTAGCTCTAAAATGCAAATCCTAATGCAAGATTTATTTATGTACCATTTATTTTCTCCAATTTTTGGAAAGTTTATTCAGCTTTTCCCCCCTCTCTTTATTATATATTTATTAATGAGTTTAGAGTGATGTTTTTAAAAAAATTCCAGATAGAAGGGATAAAACCCTGCATGTTTTGTGGGTCTGCTTTGGGATTCCTTCAGGCCACCTACCCTGTTAAGATCCTCTATTTCAGATCTGAAGTTTGTTTCTCCTTCCATCATTTCCTCCTCTTCTAATGTGCGCTCATCATCGAAGTCGTGCACCAGCATATCAGCTGATGGGTCAAATTCATGGTCATCAGATGCTGCTGAACCTCCTGGTGGGAAACATTCCCAACAATATTTTTAGTTCCATTACAGCCTCACAGAGTTGGGGTTTTTTTCAGTTGTTTCTTTAGGTGACGCTCGAAGCAGAATTGAGCAAAAATTCAAATTATTGTCCCTCGCTCCTTTGGTTCGATTTTCAGGGGAATTTCCTTTGTGGGGGGAGATCCTGGCAGGGAGGGCCAGGTCCCTCTTTGTGCACATCACATCTGGAAAATTCAATTTGTGATCACAAACCTGCCTCAACTGAGCTCTACAGAGTAATAAAAACCCTCAGATAAAAACTTCTTTATTCTCGGGCACCTCCCTCGTTTACAACTGCAAAGACAAAAATGCCTTTCTCAAAATTTACACTTTTGCAGATTTTATCTCTGAGTTATTTCCCCCCAGTTCTTTGGTCCCATTTGGTGACAATGACAAAGTGAGGAGCAGAGGAATGGTCTGGCAGATGTCACTCAGCAATATCTGATTTTTAATCCAATCCCTGCCCATCTTCTCCCATTTTTCTTATTTTTAATCCCAATTCTGCTCATTTTTTCCCCCTTAATCCCACCCCTGATATTTTCTCTTTTCTCCTGATTTTTAATCCCAACCCTGCTCATATTTTCTCTTTTCTCCTGATTTTCAATCCCAAATTTGCTCATGTTTTCCTTTTCTCCTCCAATTTTTAATCCCACCCCTGCTCATGTTTTCCCCCTTTTTTCCCTGGACAATTTAAATTCCACTTTCCATACCTTGCCACACTTGTGACAAGGAGGAGTGACTCTAAGGTTTAATTATGAAGCAATTAATTATTTCTCTGAAAGAAATAAAACCTCAAGAGGCAACAATGACCCAGCTGAAGGAACTCCTGGAAAGTTTTTCTGCTCATAGGATGTCAAAACCCTTGGAAATTATTAAAAATATTTACCTGGGCTTGAAGACTCAACAGAAGGCTAAAAAAAAAAAAGAAAGGAAATTATTTTTGCTGTCTTGAACCTGTATAAATCAAATTATTCAGCTAATACAGAACAACTCACTGCAGAAAAATATATTTACAAATAGTTATTAAAGTTATAAATAAAGCACCAAGGTAAATAATAATTTAGTTGGGATCTAAGTCCAGGTATTAATCCCCTTTTCCACAACCCAGGAATATCCCAGATTCCACTGCCAGTGAGTCCCAGCTTAACAATGAAAGAATTATTCTTCATTCTGAAGCTGAGCACAAATTCTCTGTTCTCCTTCAATTCAGGGACACACTTTTTAAAGGAATCCCAAATCATAATTAAAATTCCTTACAGAATAAAGGGAAAAAAAATCAATTTAATCTTAATTTCCAACCCAGCTGCATGGAAAAAACAAAAACCACCACCAGAAAATATTATTTTTGAGATAAAGAAAATGAGATTTCCCCAAGAATCCACATGCCAGAGCCCCTCTTTGGCCCAAAATTTGGTAACCCAGTCTTTCTAACCTCCACAAACAAATCCTTTCATAAAATCCTGCCTTCCCTTGCTTATCCCCTTGCCAATCTTTAACCTCCTGGGGGGAAATTTGCATGTCAGCCATTCAAAGCTCATTTGTTTTGATAATTCAAGCAAATGTTTCCACTCTTTTCAGGCACAGTGTAATGAAGTGTTTATTTCCAAGTTAGGAAAACTGAATTTTTCCCTGTGGTGCTCCTGTCACCTCCTGCAAACTCAGATATTGTTATATTAATTGTTATATAATGCTGTCCTCAAGGAAAAACTTGGATTTTCTAAAGGGTTTTCCTTCTCTTTGCCTCCTTCTCCAACCCAGCCAAGTGATGCAGCAAAGCAAAATCTAAAAGTGAAAAAATTCTGTCTAATTTGAACTTTTTTTGTATCAAAAGCTCCTCAAAGTGAGAAGAAAGGGACCTTCTTAGGGAATAATTTCACTTACACGTCTGCTTTCCTTTTGTGGGAGTGTCCAGTGTATAAATGAACTCAAAATGTGTCCAGAAAAAGGAAAATACAGAATATAACCAGTGAATTCCTTGCCAATATCCCATCCATCCCTGCCCTTGGGTAGTGGGAAGCCATTCCCTGTGTCCCCTTGTCCCAAATCCCTCTCCAGCTCCCCTGGAGCCCCCCAGGATTTCCACAGAAATTCAAATTAACTGGGTAAACACCACAAAAACATTTTTGCAGATCGTTGCACAACACCGGGGGAAGTTTTGCAAATCACTACACCCAAAAAAAACCAAAAAAACAAAACAAGTCTTTATTTGCAAAGATTATCTTAACAAATTCCAGAGTCCACTATGACTGATCTGGAGCTGAATATCAGGATCAGCCAGCAAGGACTGGTCTTTATTTGGTGTTTTGTTTGCCTGATAAACCTGGGTAATTAATAGAACGCAATACTCAATAATTAATACAAATTAACAAAGTTTTAATGTGTTTATTGCAGCAATCATTGGGTGGAAAGCAAATAAATTCAATTTTCCCAGGCTAGGAGAAAAGGCATGGAGAGCCTCCCCTGTTCTTCATGGAAAGGGCTGGAATCAGCATCCCTGGGAGTGTCCAAAAGCAGCGCGAGGTGGCACTTGGGGACAAGGATTAGTGCTGGTGTTGACTGATGGGATGGACTCAATCATCTCAAAAAGTCTTTTCCAACCTTAATTCCACAAGGAAAAATTATCCCAGAAATGACTCTGCCCTCCAAGGAACAGAGCTGGATGGAAAGGCCTGGAAAGGCCCAAGGAGAATTTATTCTGAGGGATCCAAATATTTTCCTTAGTAAACAATAAATTCTGCAAATACCATCCTAGAACTCAAATTAAAATTGTTAAAGCTTTAGCTCTGATGTAACTCCAGGTATAAATCCCCCTTTCCACAACCCAGGGATATCCCAGATTCTACTTCCAGTGGGTCCCAGTTTAAAATAAATGATTCCCATTTGAAGCTGAGCACAAATTCTCTGTTCTCCTTCAATTCAGGGACAAATTTTTTAAGGAATCCCAAACCACAGTGAGAATTCCTCACGGAATGAAGGAAAAGCCATTATTACAGCCATTTAAACCTGTTGTTATTGGTAGCCTCTTACATAAGTTAACACTCATTCTGCAAAAAACCCCAAATCTCTTTCCAAAATTTCTTTGCTTGCCTGGACACATTTTGAATGTAACAGAGGAGTTTTGAGCTGGGAAACAGTTTATGGATTTATAAATCAGTAATTTGATTTTGTGATAATCCATGGGGAATTCTGGCTGCTCCATTCACCTCAGCTCCAGCCTGGGAAGGGAAGTTCTGGGGAAAGGCCTCAATTTGGAAGGAAAAATGGGATATAAAGCAGGGATAATGGGAGTTGAGGGAGCTGTGACTCCAAAACCCAGCCCCAAAGGCTGGGTCTGCTCCTTCTCCCAAGCTTTGCCAATCACATCTGCCCTGCCTGGGGATTCTCCTGTCTGCATTTCCTGGCTTTCCAGTCTGGGATGAACTGCCAATCATTTCCTGCTCCTATTTCCAGCTCCAAGCAGTGTCACATTCCAGCTCATCTTTATTAATGCCCAGCTGCTGCCAAAAGCAGCTCCCTGACCTCTTGCCACCACTGCCGTGCCACCTGGGCCAGCTCAGCATCCCCAGGATGAGTGGCACCACTTTTCCAGCCTCTCCCTGAATTTATCCTGGGCCTCTGAGAGTGCCAGATGTGCTGCAAACACGAGTTTGAGGCTGGAGACGTGGAAAAGGGAGAGCAGGAAAAGCCTTCAGTGCCAGTCTGGCAGCACAGGAGGTGAAGGAGCATCCTATGGTTGAAGAGTTTTTCCAAGACAATCCCTGCAAGGCTTGGCCATTCCCATTCTGGGCCTCCAAGTGATGCTGGCTCTGGCCAGGGGAGAACAGATGGCTTTGGGGACATTTAATGATGAAAATTTCCTGCTGGCTGTGTTGGATCTGTGGATCCTCATTCCTAAGGATGGCACGGCCATGGAACAGGAATTCCTGGGAAAAGGACACTCCTGTTCTTCAGTGCATCTTCATTTTCTGCCCAGCCATTCCCAAGGATGCACAAAGCACTTTTTACCTCAAGGGCACTGGTGGGAACAAAGAGCTGGTACCTGACAAAGGATAACGGGATCCAAGGCCAGGGAGAGGAAAACAGGAGAGAAAAATACAGGATACTGACAATCCACAGGCCAGACACACTGCAATTGTTCTGGAATTGCACCAGCAGCAAAGCTAGCAGTGAACAGGTCTGCTGGGAGCTCAGAGGAATGAAAAATCATCCAGGAACTCCTAACTCATGGACAATGAGGAAAAGCTCCAGTGGCTGAGGATTCCTGCTGCATGGATCCACCAAGGAGCACCACAGTGACCTGAGGGAGACCCCAGCTCTGGGGGAAGGAGTAAACCTCATGGAAAGAGAAAAAGGAGAGACACTGAGCCCCAAACCATTAGAACTGCAGGAATGCCACTGCTTTATTCCAGGGGTATTTTCAGGAATCTCAGGAAGCACTTCCCAAGCTTAGAGACTCTTGGCAGCAAAAATCAGCCAGAAGATCACATCCAATATATATCCAATAGGATATATAGGATATAGACTGGACAGATCCTATTCAATCCATTCCCAAGGGTCTGGATATGGAGTAGATGGGACAGATCCTATTCAATCCATTCCCAAGGGTCTGGATATGGAGTAGATGGGACAGATCCCATCCCAAACATTCCCAAGGGTCTGGATATGGAATAGGTGGGATCCCACACATTCCCAAGGGTGTGGATATGGAATAGACGGACTGAGGTTGGTCAGTCTCCTTCAGACACCTGTGACTGCCTAGGGGCAAATGCAGCAGAGATGTGTCAGTCATGGAAACATCCACAGAGCTGCCCTAAAACATCTCCCTGGACTCTGGGATCTGCATCATCCCATCATTTGGGATGGAAATGGACAATCCCACTGAGCTGGCACTGTGACAGTTTATTTAGTACAAGCAGCTTTGAGGAGGCACCAGCCTTGCAGAGTTTATTCCAGGCAATTCCCAGCGCTGCATGCTGGCAGGAGATGGCCAGGTCTTATTCCAACACTTGGAATGGACTGGGATACTCCAAGTGGAATGCACTGAGGGACAGGACACTGCACAGTTTCACTTCTACCCACAAGTGCTGTCTTTGCTGACACCTTTCACACTGTTTACCAGAACTGATGAATAATGAAACATCTGAAAATTTACAGAATAATCTGCAGTGTCTACAAGATAAATACACATCCTGTCCAAATCGACTCAGTTATCTTTAATAGCTCTTGAAGTGTTACATAAAACAGTTAAAAACTAGAATTAAATTATCTTTATATTGATAGCAACATGCCTGACAAGCACATCAATTTGTTCAGGTCTTGAACTCTGCAAAAGGAAAATATGCCAAAGTTAATAAACTCTCCTGCGAGATGGGCTTGGAGAAAACAACAGGGTAAAATAGGGAATAGCATCTTTTATTCCAGAGGGAATGTGTCCCTTTCCATAAGAGGAAGGCCACAGTCCCAGCCTGCCCCTCCCTGTGTGTTGTGTTACAAATTAACTTGCGTTAAAATATAAAAAAAAAAAAAAGCCACATTTTTATCTTGAAGAGAAAATGGCAACATATTGAAGCAAGGAAAAAAGAAAAACACGTCTGGTCCTCTTTTCCAGTTCTACATGTGAACCCTTGCACAGCCCAAACCACAGTGACATCCCTCAAATGGAAGCCTTCACATCCATGGATTTTTGCTTTTTTACTTTGGTGGCTAAATGAGAAAATTCCTGTCCTTCCAGAAGACAAGGATCAGGTGCAGTGTTTGAACTCACAGATCCCAAATGTGAACATCAAAGCCTTGAAGCTTCTCCTCAGCAAAGCTGCCCTGGCTTGGCCATTCCCTTCTGAGACTTGATCCTTGTACCAAGAGGACTTTTTCCCAGTGTTTTTCCTTGGAAGTTTTCAAGACCAAGCTGGAGACAGCCCTGAGTGAGCCTGGGAGTCCTCAGAGCAGAGAAAGTCATACCAGAGACCTCCTGAGCTCTCTTCCACCTCCAACCATCCCATAATGCTGAGTTTTGAGATTTCTGAGAGAGCTGCAGGTGCTCAGTCTGGAGAAGAAACCCCAAATCCCAGCCCTGCCATGGCAGGGACACCTCCCACTGTCCCAGGCTGCTCCAGCCTGGCCTTGGGCACTGCCAGGGATCCAGGGGCAGCCCCAGCTGCTCTGGGAATTCTATTCCAGGGCCTCCCCACCCTCACAGCCAGGAATTCCTTCCCAATATCCACCTAAATCTATCCACTTCCAGCTTAAAGCCATTCCCCTGTGTCCTGTCCCTGCAGGCCTTGTCCCCAGCCCCTCTCCAGCTCTCCTGGAGCCCCTCCAGGCCCTACAAGGGGCTCTGAGCTGTTCTGTGGGGACAGGGCAGGACAGACAGACAGGTGACAGTGACATCAGAGTGCCAGGACAGCAGCTGATCCCCCCTTGGATCCTTGCACTGAAGGACTCAGGTCCATCCCAGCCTGGAATCTGCTCCCAGGGGAGCTCAGAGCTCTGCACGTCCAGCAGTTCCTGGGGGACAGGGATGTCCCTGCAGGATGCTGAGAACAGCTCCTGTACAAGGTTCCGCTCCAGAACCACCAGGCAGGGATTTTCCCAAGGAACTGCCCCCTCCGAGAAGTGCTGGTGCTCCAGGCTGAGGAAGCTGCTGGAGGGACAGGCCATGATGCTGCCTGCAACTTCACCAGGAGAACTTCCCATTCCAAGAGAATTATGGAGCACCACCCACAGGCAATCAGAACTCCTCCTGCCCTGCCTGAAGCACACAATTCCACACTTCCTCATTTTCTATTTAACATTTATTTCCATTACAAACCCCAGCATTTTCCTTAACTTCTTGTAGTAATCTAAAATATTATGCTAAGAAAACTGGGATTCTACGGAGTGCTTGGATCCTACTGTAGAATTCCAGAAGAAACCAGCCACAGTCATATGCCAGGCACCACAAGGAAACATTCCTATGGACAATTTATGACGTGAATGGATTAGGAGGGAAATATTAATGCAGCCTGGGGCTTCTGGCCAGGAAAAGGCTCAAAAAAGAAACAACTTTACAACAATTCCAGCCTAAATCCCACTGCTGCATCAGGAAAGACTTGAAGTCATGACTGGAAGCCCACAAATATCAATGTTTTATCACATGTAAAAAATATCCTCAAAATTCTTCTATTATGAAAAAATAACTCAAGGGCCACTCTCTTTTTAAGATTAGAAAGCAGAGTGCCACTCTGCAATTCCCTTGAGGGAATCCAATCAGTGCCTATAACCAACCACTTTGGGGTTTATTCCTTCACCAAGGAAGGGAAAAACCAGAATTCCCAGCTCTCCATTGGCTTCACTGACACCTCAGTGCAGTATTCTACAAACACTGCTCAAAATGACACAAAACCCCCCAGTTAGTTACACCTAAGATCAAACCAGGAAAAATATGATTGACTGATGTCAGTCTCTGATTTTAATTGTGATTTATAACAGTAGGAAATTCGGATTTCATCTATTTTGACCTTGTCCTGCATCCAGGAGTTTCTCAAAAACTCTGACTGTTCAAACACCTCAATTTGCAAACACATCAGTGACTGTGTGAGCTTTACTGCTGCTTCCTACTAAACCTTAGTTCAATAAAAACACTAAGAATGTAAAAGGGTTACTAAGAACAGTTATCAGATCATGTACTCCTTCAGCATTCTGTCCTGAAGCCGTTTCAAAATAGAAATCAGAAAGTAATGTTCAAAATATGAAAACAGAGTTCAGTGGCATTCCCAAAGTTTAAAATTCTTCAGCTGAAAGAAGTAGAATATTGAAGGAAAGGGAAATTTTTCCAGACAATAGGAATTTATAGATGACTTCTTAAAGCACATTGTGTTAATAAATTGATTTTTTTGGTTGAAGACAATGAAACTTTCAGAAACTCACAAACATTAAAGTGCACTCAAAGAAATTAGGTTGAGACATTTAATTATCCACTGACAACACAGGAGAGCTCCTGCCCCAAGACAGCTCTTGCTTCTTCCCATACTTTCCCAACACCATAAAATGCCAATCCAGATTTTTAACCCCTCAGAAATTCACTCTGCAGAAGCAAAAATTTAAGTTCTTATTTCAGCAAGTCAAGAAATTGAGGAACTTCAGAGGTTCTGGGTGAGAACCACAAGGAGCTGCTCAGCTGCCTGCTGGAGGTTTGGGAGAAACAGGAATTATGTTCCAGCATCAGTCACAGGGAAGGGAACCATGGAATCCTTTAGGTTGGAAAACATCTCCAAGACCATCCAGTCCAACCACCCCCAGCACTGCCAAGGCCACCAGTGGCCCCAGCGCCACATCCACACAGCTCTGAAACCCCTCCAGGCGTGGGGACTCCACCCCTGCTCTGGGCAGCTGTGCCAGGGTGGGCAGCCCTTTCCAGGAGGAATTTTCCCAAATATCCAGCCTGAGGCTCCCCTGGCCCAGCCACCCCCTCTCCTCCTGTCCCTGTTCCTGGGAGCAGAGCCCAAATTCCCCTCTCCTGTCAGGGAGCTGTGCAGAGCCAGAAGGGCCCTCCTGAGGATCTGCTGATCCCCAGGGCTGGTCCTGCTACCCCATTCCAGCTCCTGTGAGAGCTTTCCTTTTCCTGTCCTGCAGGAAGCTTTTAGGTTCTCAGCCAGAGATGGATCAACTCATGGAAGTTCAGGGACATCACACAAAAGCAGCAGGAGGAGCAGGATCTCCCCTTTCAGATCACCTCAACCCATAACTAAAGCAGCCTGCAGTTAATTCCAAGCCATGCCAACCAAAAATCAGGGATATTTAGTCCCTGATTTTAGACCACACATGCTCACTCTCCTTCCTATGCAGCAGCCCTGGTACTCCTCCTAATTCACTGAAGAACAACAGAAAAACCCCAAACCATCATCTTTTTCCCTTTAGTTTTGCATGCTCAGTATCCTGGCAAGTGCCTGTAGCACCTGACTGGTGCATCCCTTCATGGAACAAAAGGAACAGCAGGAATTGGGCACTTCTGGAAATTACAGCAGGTATTGAGCTGTCTCTGTTCGACACAAAAGTCTGACCCCAGCTCTTCCAGTTTTGGGATCAGAAGATCTCATTCTCTCACTTACATTTCACTCCAACATTATAAAGGCTGAACTAACAAAAACCATTCTCTTTCAGCTGCTAATCAAGCTTTTCAGCCCCAATCTTTTCTTCTCAGGAGGCATTAAAATACTTATTTTGGAAAAAATCTGTGTGTATCAGCATTCCCTCCACCAAAACCACCCCGTAAGCAGCTTAATGCAGGATACTGTAACAGTCACAAAGCTTCAGCTGATCTTAAGTTAGAGATATTTTCTTTCCATTTTATGCCTGCAACAAACTTCTGACATGTTGGAATGTGAGGAATCATGTAAAAGTAAAAAGAACCCTAACAGAGTTTATTAATCCCAAATTTAATATATATTCAAAATATTTATTTTTTTTTCCCTTCTCCTTTGTCTGTCCTGTATTCAAATTGCTTCTGCAAAAGTGAAGCAGCACTTTTGGTGAAGTTAGTTTCACTTTCTGGCCTCCAGCCCTGCTTTCTGAAGGGCCTTCCTGTGTAACTCAACAAGTTTCAGAGTTATACCGGGCTTTGAGGGCTGTGTCTGTCACTGATTTTCTGCAACACAACATTTTTGGATCGTTCCTGAGGGAAGGATGAGCTCCTGTGCATCCCTTCAGAACAGTCAGCACAAGGTTTTCCACTGGGAGAGGAGGATGGGAAGAGAGCAAGAACCATCAGGCAGACACCTTCCCATCCATGTAGTGATCATCTGCAGCTCCTCCAGGCAGGTGGTTGACACCAGAGCCATGAGGAAATGCCATGCTAAGGAGAATTCCCACTCTGTTCCTATTCCCCAAATTCATAAAACCCTGGGATGGTTTGGGCTGGAAAGAACCCAAAAGACCATCCAGTTCCAACTCTTTGCTATGGGCAGGGACACAAACTGAGCTGGGAACTGTATCCAGGACGCTGCCCCTGGTTACATCACTCAGAGTGATAATTTTTTACAATTATTACAGTTTCTCCGTGCAGATGCAACAGTTGCCTGGGAATGAACTCCAGGTGCTGGCCCTCCTGAACTCACCCACAGGCAGATCAAACTCTCCCCCTGCCCCTTCTCCTCAGAGAGGCCAAAACAGGACAAGGAATTCACCTCCAAAAAAGCAAAGATGAAAACTCCCTGTTCCTCTCTGAGTGTGATATTGAGACTGACACACAGCAAAGGCCTCACCCACTGGAACAACATCCACAAAGGGAAAAGCCAAACGTGCCCAGCTCCACATCCCAGTGGGATTTCCCTGCCCCAGGCAGCACAAACCCCCAGCCCTCGGGGCTGACGTGGATGTGAGGACGTGACACCGAGTGGGAAGTGATCACAGCTCAGCCCCACAGGACGCAGAGCCCGCGGAATACCGGGATTATCACAGGATATTGGGGTTAATTAACAAAAAAATGAACAATACGGACAAAACCTCCAGCCAAACATCCCAAATACTCTGATGCCCCACAGCAAAGGCCCCACTGTCTCTCCAACTTTGTAGAAGGCAGGCATTTAATAACCACATTTTTTGGGATCAGACCTGTGGTTCCCTCTCGAGATACAAAACCACCCAGGCAGGTTCTCAGAACTTCTAAGATTAGCTCAGGACGTGTTGTCCCAACAACAGGAAGGCTGCTCCATTAAAGTTTTGATTTGGGAGGAAAAGAGAAAATAATTTAAGGAGAAATCTCCATATATTCAGGAATTTCGAGGGGAGAAGCTTCATCTGTAGAATCTAATCTTGACACTTCCAGCTTGCCCTGGAAGCAACACTTGTCCCACAGATTTTACTTTTCGAGTGCATACTTTTCAAATTTTCACTTCTGACACATTTGTCAATACTGTTGGAGCAGCAAACAGCCTTGAGATTGGGAACCTGGGATAATTCGAGGAAAACTTAATGGAATATCCATTCATCAGTCCCATTTCCCCTCCAAAAAGGGAAAGAGCTGATCCTATTGACATGGACAAATCCAACCCCCACCAACCCAACACTGCGATAAAGAGGCTTTTTTTCCATTTCCCCATTATTTTCCTATCATTATCATATTACAACACCATTATATCCCACAACATAACTCCCATTATCCCCAAATAACCCCCCCACACCCCGCAAATCCTGGGAATTCCACGAGAAAGATCTCCCTGCCAGGACACCGCGCTACCTTTTAAGCAATTCCCCTTTGTCTTAACGACTACAAAAAAGATATTTAAAGGAAATAAAGCGATGTTTTAGCATACGCGGTCCTATCAAAACCGGGAGGCGCCGCGCTCGGTCCCGCCCGCTCCCCTCAGGGCCCTTCAGCCGCCGGGACGGCCCCGCTCGGGGCTGAAGGCCCCTGAGGGGAGCGGGCGGGACCGCCGGTGCCCGCGGGCCTCCGGTCCCCACAACAAACTTGCGGCCCCGCGCAACAAGTTCCCGGGCAGGCCCCCGCCGCTCTCACCTCAGCCATGATCGCTGGTATTCCCGGGAAAGAGTCACATCGCCGGGAAGCGCCGCCGGGTCCCGGTGGGAGCGGCGGGAGAAACGGGGACGGGACCGGGAGCGGCGGCGGGGCGGGAGGGGCGTGGTCACGTTACGCACGACGTCACCGCGCACCGCGGGAAGCGGGCAGGGTCCGTGCGGCGGCTGTCAGTCAGGGGAGGCCACGCCCACATAGCTTGTCAATCAATGGCAAGACACGCCCTCTCGCATGTCAGAGAGCGGTGGTCCAACCTGTCAGTCAGGCTGGCTGTCACGCCCCCTTCCTGTCACTTGGGGGATTGACCACGCCCTCGCCTGTCACTCAACGCACAGGCAAGGCCCCATCTGTCACTCAAAGTCTGAGGCCACTTCCTTACATGCCAGTCAAAGCGCACACCGCTCCCCACCGCCTGCCACTCAGACCACAGGCCACACCCCTTCGTCTATCACCGGGACCACAGGCCCCGCCTGTCACTCAAAACGCAAGGCCACGCCCCCACCCGCCGAGGCCCCTCATGCCCATATATGTCATTCGGCATAAGCCACGCCCCTCACGTGTCACTCAACGTGTAAGCCCCGCCTCTCGCATGGCAATAACGCGTAGGCCACGCCCCCCTCTCATTCGCTGCCCAGGCCACACCCCGGCCGGCGCTGAGGCTCCGCTCGCCGCGGCCCCTCACGGTCCCGAGGCCCCTCGGGCCCCGCCCGCCGCCGCCACCGGCTCCGCATCATCGCCCCGCTCCGCGGTGCCGCTCCCCCCCTCCTGCCCGGTCGCGGCCGCCGTACTCACGCGGAGAGCCGCAGAGGCGCGGGGAGTGTCTCATCGGCCGTGAGGCGAATGGGGGGTCCTCGGGGAATGGGGCTCTTGCTGGGCGTGAGGCTCTTGGGTGACACAGTAACAGCTTTAGGTTAAACATAAAACCCGAAAAACCACCCCAAATAAACAGAGAAAAGCTGCAGAACCGGCGGTAATTCACCGTGTCCTCCCTGCAGCCCCGGTGCCTCACCTGCCCGGCTCAGCGCTGTCCCCGGGCCGGCGCGGGGCAGCGCCCGGCGCGCACGTCGGGCATCGCGGCTGTGTCACAGCGAGGACACCGCGGCCCTGCCTTGTGTTAAACGCCTCGGCTGTGTCCCCTCAGAGCCGCCCGGCTCACGCACGCCCGGCGCCTCCGCCGAGGAGCCGCATCCCCAACCCTCACACGCTCCCCGCGGGCGGTGCCGAAAGAACCAGCGGGCGCGACTTTGCTGACTCAGGAGTGAATCCCCCCCGAGCGAGGCGCTGCAGCCCCGCGGGAAGGCCGAGGCGCCGGCGGGGCGGTGTCGCGGCGGGCGCGGACAGCGCTGGTTCGGTGACACGGGGCGGGGGCGGGACCCGAACCGGGGCCCGGGTACGGCCCGGGGCTGCGGCCGCGAGCACAGCGCGGCCCGCGCGCCGCTCAGTGACCAATCGGCAGCGCCCTTGCTGGCGGCCAATCCCCGCGCCGCGTCTTGGGAGGCGTTGCCGTGGTAACGGTGCGACGCCATGCCGAGCCCCGCTGGGCCGCGGCCTCCGCCGTGAGTGAAACCGCATCGGCCTAAAACTCCAACGTTATTGAAATTAAAAGGCTTCAAAACCTTTGAAATGCCTTGGAATAGATGATAAATTATAATAGGGGCTCAATTCTAATAGATCATTAATTATGATTAATGATTGGGAAAATTTTCTTTATTATAAATGGCTTATATCCCTTAAAATACTTAGTTCTGCATAATAATATATAATAAATTATATTCTGTAATAATAAATTATATAAATGGCTAAAATCCTTAATGATAAATGGTTTACATCCCTCAAAATAAAGGGTAACATTTAATGAATTATAATATGTAATAAATTATATTCTATTCTAAGCCATAATAAATCAATGGTAAAGCGCCTTTATTATAAATGGTTTACATATTTAAATTAATGGGTAATAGATAATGAATTTTAAGATATACTAAATTATATTCTATAATAAATTATAAGGCATAAGAAGTTATAACAAATAAATAGTCAAAACCCCTTTTTATAAATGGTGGAAATCCTTTAGAATAATTGGTAATATGTAATTATGATATAAAATAAATTATAATAAATGGCTGCAGTCCTTTCTTATAAATGGTTAAAGTCCTTTGAAATAATTATTAATATATAATAAATTATAATCAATAAATGGCCACAATCTTGTATTATAAATGGTTTACACCCCTTAAATTGGTATAATACATATAATACATAATAAATTACAATATGTAACACATGACATTCTATAATATGTCATAATATATAATAATTTATGATAAATAAATTAATGTTTTAAATCCTTATTAATTATTATTTATTATATTATTATATTGATTACAAAGGGGTTTATATAGCCTAAAATAATTGACAATATATAATAATTTATAAGAATCCTTTATTAGAAATGGCTAAAATCCTTTAAAATAATTGGTATTTTATAGTAAATTATAATATATTTGAAATAGTAACAATCCTTTGTTATAAATGGTTATAAATGGTTAAAATCCCTTAAAATAATTGGTATTTTGTAATAAATTATTATACATTAAAAATGGTAAAAATCCTTTGTTATAAATGGTTATAAATGCTTAAAATCCTTTCAAATAACTGGTAATAATAAGTTATAATATATAAGAAATGGTAAAAATCCTTTCTTCTGAATGGTTTGCATCCTTTAAAATATTTGGTAATATCTAATAAGTTATAATACATAAGAAATTGTAAGAATCCTTTATTATGAATTGTTAAAATCCTTTCAAATAATTGGTTATAATATATAAGAAATGGTAAAAATCCTTTCTTCTGAATGGTTTGCATCCTTTAAAATATTTGGGAATATAAAATCAATTATAATGCATTAGAAATTGTAAGAATTTTTTATTATAAATCATTAAAATCCTTTCAAATAATTGCTAATAAGTTATAATACATTAGAAATGGTAAAAATCCTTTCTTCTGAATGGTTTACATCCTTTAAAATATTTGGGAATATAGAATCAATTATAATAAATTGGGAATTGCAATAAACAGTCAAACCTTTAGTATTAATTTGATATTTTATAAATATAAATGTTATAATGTGGTGATTCCAGGGCAGGGCTGGGAGCAGCAGCAGCAGCTGGACATGCTGGAACCACCAAAGCCCCGAATTCCCGGAGAACTTCCAGGGTTTTCCAGGGAAAAGCTGCACGGAGAGGGGTCCTGGTGGGCAGCCAGGGAGCTGTGCAGGTGAGATGGTCCAGGAGCATCCTTGGGAAAAGTGGGAA
>NC_031777.1:30013278-30035508 GCF_001522545.3 Parus major | reverse complement strand
TGGGAAAGGTGGGAAGAACAGTGGAGCCCTGGAATGGCTGGGTTGCACTTCCAAGCTCATCCCATTCCCAAGGGCAGGGAGCTCCCACCATCCCAGGGTGCTCCAAGCTGGCCTTGGACACTTCCAGGGATGAGGATTATTCCCAGATTGGGAATAATTCACATTTCTAATCCGAGATTTGTTACTGGAGCAGCTCCTGTCCTCACCCCAAATCCAGAATATTCCCCAGACATAACCTGGGAATCATTTAAGAGCCTTACAGACCTTCCTGAAAAAGATGTGTAATTGCTCATCTGATTTATTTGGCTGCCCTGTTAATTGGACTGGATTAATCAGGATCAATAATTCACCCTTGGTGCTCGTTGTGGAATAAATGAGCTGGAAAAGCCACAGGGAGAAGCAGAAGTGGGTCTGACAGTGATGGGAATGTGGCTTTTCCCAAGGAATCCCAGCAAACTGGAGCTGATCCCTGCAGGAAAACAGGAATGCAGAGCCTTTCCAAGTGCTCTCCCTATTCCTTGGGTGGGAACACAAGGGAATTATCCTGATTATTTCAATTTTTCTTCAGGTTTTTGATGATGAAGGGAAGAACGTGACACCCCATCCCCTGTTCCAGCCAGACCCAAATGCTGCTGTACCCAGGCAAGAAAAGTTTTATTTTAAATTATTTTATCTGTTTCAGTGATATTTACTAAGTGCAGACAGCCCATTATGCAAAAAAATATGAAATATATAAACCAAAATATTGACTAAAAACATTAAAAATATCAGTTCATCTATCAAAATATGTTTAACATAATAAGAATTCTTGGCTTTTAATAATATTTAAGCAAGTTACCTCTGTGTGATTATGTGCATCCATCTCCAAAAATGCTCTTAAACAAAATAATTTGGAGTTGAAACTCCTAAATTATGTTTCACCACACTTTGATTTACAAAGCTCCAGCACAGAGGGAAAAAAACAAAGACCTGGGGCTGACAAACTCAATTAAATCGTGCAAAGAATGTAAACAATTATTGGTGTTTTAAATGAAAAATCCTGAGCCACAGCATTAGCAAAAGGCAAGGAATAATTGTAATTATTTCCAATCTATAATTACAATTGTAAACATTGATTTCTGAGAGGAAGAGATTGGTTTTTTTGGCCATGTTTCCATGCTGGCTGTTCCAAAGGACATTCCCAGGGGTTGGGATATCAACCAGGAGCAAATATACATTAAAAAAATGACTTAAAAATACAAAATACCTCCAGAAAATAAACACTTTTTATAGTTTTTTGAGACAATTTCTGCTTGTTTCTTGTCCCTGAAGGACACATGGAAGCAGCACATCACCAACCAAGTCTGCCTTAGATGAAACAGAACCTCAGCAAGACCCAGCTTTGAGCTTGTCTGGTAAGGAACACACCCAACAATTAGAAATTTAATATATAAAGTTGTATATTCTGGGCTTTGTAAGACCCTGAGCCAGCCCAGGGCCTTCCAGCACTTCCAGAATTACTTTTCCCATGAATTTAGAGCAGCAAAGGTGTTGTTTGTCACCCTGGTTTTTCCAGCTGTGCAGGAGGAGGGGGAAGCAGCCCTGACGGAAGCGGAGCTGGAGCAGAGGGTGGATATTTTCCTGACAGAGACAAACACGCTCTGGATGTTGGATCTGCCAACTGCTCTGGTGTCCACGGAGGCAGAGGAAGCTGTGAGAGTTCTGTAAGTCAGCTGGCACCCATTCCTCTGAGAGCAAAACCTCCATTTCCCACAGCTCCGTGTTCTCACTGAAATTCTTCCTCCCTCCCACTGAAAAATGACAGCAGGTCAGGAAAACCCAGGGCTGGAGGAGGGTGATAATTTGATTTTCATGATAACAGGAAGACATTTCAAACTGCTGCATTGATTCTTGTGTGTAGCTTCTAATTAATTAATACTACTAATAATATAATATTAATTAAGAAGAGTTAAACATAGCAGGCAGCTCCCCTTGCTTATCCTGGACTGCCAAAACTTTGGTGTAAGTAGAAAAGGAGAAGTTTCCTTTTTGTCTCTTGATACTCTGCCTTTCACTCCCAAGTGATGAGAGCTCTGAACTCCCCCAAAGTTCACAGGCAGCTGGAAGAGGGAAATTTGCTTTTTTTTTGGGCTGTTCCTGTTCTAGAACAGCAGCACAAAGATCAGAAAGAGCTGCTGAATGACACCAAGGCTGAAATAGCATCCAGCAATCCAAAAAGCAGCAAATTTAAGCCATGGAAAAACCTCTCCTGATCAACTCCTTGTTAAAGACACTGAGAATTCCAGGTAGAATTTTTCCAGGGAGTCCCCAGCCAGTGTTTCCTTTGTTTTCCAGGGAGAGGAATAAGATTTATACTGAGATTTGCAAGGCTAAAATTGGCAGTGAGTACTTTGAAGAAAAAATAGTGCAAACCTTCTCTGGAGCTGCCAAAAACAAGGAAATGCAATGTGAGACAATCACCGTGGCAGAGAAAGGTAAGCCAGGGCAGGAGAGTGAGAAAAGGGAATTTTTTACTTCCAGCTCTAAGCAGGAAATGTTTCCTCAATTTCCAGAGCTTTCAGTTCAGACAGGACAATGTGGGTTGTGGTGGCCTTTTCTGCCCCTCCTAAATCTTGCATTTTAGTGCTGGAACACTGAATCCATCACAATAAAATTGTTATTAATGCTCCCAGAGAATGTTACTTTTGTGTGCAAAAGGCAAAAAATAAAATAAAATAAAAAATGGGGAATGCTATCCCAAACACTTTTCCTAAAATGAGGGAATAAACCCCAAAAGTAGATCACCATCTGTTTTGAAAAGCTATTTGCCACTTTTTTTGTGTGGCTGGAGCATCAGCAGGGCTCATTCCAACCCCTGAGCACATCAAGGCAAGTTTTGGGTGCTCAAAACCCCAAAAAAACCCTGATGGAGCTGCAGCAGTCACACCACACCAGGAACTTTAAAGTCATTTTGTCTTCTTTCAATGATTCTTAAACACAGGCAACCTTATCTGTGAATTTGTAAAAGATAACACTTAAAAGATGGAATTAAAATATGGAATCAAAAACATCTCAACATCTTTGGAAGCAGAGCTGGTTCCAAAGCCCCCCAGCCCAGGAGTTGGGGTGCAGGGAGCTCTTTGCAGTAATGGACCAAAACAAGAGCCCTGTGTGAGTGGGAAATTCCTTCCCAGGGCTGATGGTGACTTCCTGGGATTTGGATCATTCCCTGAATGCCTCAGAACCTACAGAGACAGAAGAACCCAGAGCCCCAGCAGGGCAAAGCAGCAAATCTCCCACAGCTGAAAAGCACACTCGGGCTGTGGCTGTCCCTTCTGCCACAGGTAACATTTCCCATTTCTGTTCTCATCCTCCTAAACCAGGCCCATCCCTGGGGTTTGTGGGGAAAACTTCCTAAAAAACACTGCCTGGAACCTGCAAGAGAGTTTGCTGAAAGAATCTTGGACAGGGCTGCCCTTCTCTACACACTGCCATCAGAAATGATCTTAAATAAAGATAAATACTCAGGGATGAGGTTTGCTGGTACTCACTTAAAAAAAGTAGAAGCAAAACATCACTTGTGAAAAATTCCAGAAGTACCTGAAAAAGATAAGAAAATTATAGAAAAGAAGCTAAGATGATAAAATTATAAGAAAAGAAAATTATAGCAAGAAACAAAAAATCTTAGTGAAAGTATTATTTTGAATTCTCTGCTTTTTGCAAGTGGAGAATTCTCACCCCTTGATTTTATTGTGTGAAATTTTATCCCATTTATCTTTTATCAAGCAACATGGGCCTGTTGGACTTTATGATCCTTGTGGATCCATTCCAACTTGGAATACCCCATGATTCTGTGATCCAACTTTTTCCATGATCATTGCAGAGCCTGCTGTTCCTGCCAGGAGCCACGAGGAGAAGGAATGCCATTCAGAAACCATCCTAACCTCAGCAAACCTGCAGCAGGATTTAGTTGTCATGGAGAGGATTCTCATGGAGAACATCTTTCAACCCAAACTCGCAGTTTATCGGCAGATTCCTGTCCTCATAGGTTTGTTCCTTGCTCAGTTCCCTCTTTCCAGCCAAAAATCCCTCATTTTCCACAGAAATTCCTCATTTTCCACAGAAATTCCTCACTTTTGCTGGGGTTAGCTAAACCCACCTGCAGCAGAGCTGGCTCGCTCCAGCCCATTCCAACTTCCAATTTTAGTCACAGTTTTACAAGTCAGGATATCTCAATTCCTCAAATTTTCACTTATTTTTGGTTGTTCCTACAAACTGTTTGCTGAAAGGGTAAATTTTTTCCCCTGGTGTGAATAATTAGAACGAGGTAAGTGAAATGTTCCTGCTCAGATTCCACACCCCTGCGTTTCAGAACCTGTCGTTACCTCAGACACTGAGGCAGAAGAGGAGGAGGAGGATGAGGAGGAAGAGGATGAGGAGGATGAGGAGAAGCAGGAGGAGGCACCAGAAGCAGATGAAAGCCCAGCAGAAGATGCAGGTCCCAGGCTGGAGCAGCTGTGGTCGTACAGGTGTGATTTAACCAGCGGCCGCAGCGTGAGCAGCATGGCTTGGAACAAAACCAACCCTGTGAGTGCACAAATCCTCCCTGAGCCGCTCACAAACTGGGACCAGCAGCTGGTGATGGCAAGAAACTCCTGGTTCTGGGCTGCTTTGCTGGGAGGGATCTCAGAGGTGGAGCCAATCCCTCACTCTTGCTGCTCTTCTGCAGAAAAAGATGAAAGCTTTCATCTACAGGCTGCACTAGGCTTGCCCTACACGTGGATCATCACGGATTTAATTGGCCCAGAATTCCATTAATTGCTCCAGTTTACTCTGAACAGCAATTTTAATAGATGTTGGTCTGCTCTAAAATTGAAATTTAACCCCTGCTGCTAAACTTTATTGTCACTGATAAGAGTTTATTTGTGGTAGTTTAGACACCACGTCTTTGTCTCTAACAGGAACCTCCCAAAAAAGCAGAATTCTTCAAAATTTAAGGGTAAGATGCACAAGAACAGCACAGAAGCCAAAGCTCCTTTAATCTGGTCATGTAAAGTTCTGTTTTCCCAACAGAACTCACTTATTAAACAAAAATATTGAATGGAAGAGAGGTAGAAAGCAGCTGAGGATGAGAAACAGAAACCCAGTGAGGGGAAAAAAAAGAAAGAAAATAAAAACCATTCCATACTTTTAGTGCACCAGATATTAAAAAGTTAGATACTTTGATAGAGTTCAGTCTTAGAATACAGGGCAAGCAATCAGCTACCTTTAAAATGTTTCACAAACTATTTGTTGAGTGAAAGAAAAGAAAAATTAACAGCAATGAAGGCTAAAGACTTGCTGCTGGTTTTTATTTCTGTCTATGGAAAGGAATGAAGGGAATTCCCTGTGGAAAGCTAAAAGCCAGGAGTTTGAGGTGTTCTCTGCAGCTCCTTTTACAGCTAAACCTGATGAGAAAAAATGAGATGTATTCTTCTGTACTCCATTAAATAATGCACACAAAAATATGATTCTAGAACAATGTATCTCCTGTTCCTCCCTGCACAGGACAGGAGCTTTGTTATTCCAGACTTCACCCTGACACAAAGGTGCCTTTGGAAATGCCCTGCTGAGCTCCAAGAGGATCTGAGATATTGCTGTTGCTCTGTGCTTGCAGGATCTCCTGGCAGTTGGGTACAGGGAGTTTGTTTCTCTCAAGAAGAAAGGCCTGGCTTGCTGTTGGTCACTGAAGAACCCCATGGTAACGAGCCCCTTTGTTTGCTTTTCCTGCAATCTGCTTTTCTCTGGACAATTTCTGCTTTATTTGCCTTTGAACTACAATTATTTACTCTTAACTTCTCCCAACGCTGGCAATAAAAGAGGAAATTTCATAGATGTAACATTTACACCTCTGCAGATCCATCTGAAAAAGGATCCTTTTAAAAGCAGCCATTAAAAAAACCACAAAACTATTTGGAAATCTGAGTTACAAACTATCCCAGTAAAAAAATTCTCATTGCTGTAAAAGACAACATCTCAGTTTGATTTCTACTACAAACTTCTCATGGCCAAAACTGTATTAGACTAATTTAAACCAGGCAGAGTCAAATCTTTGATGCATCTTTACCACACCAAACACTCTCATGATTCTCTGCTGTCCCATAGACACTTTTAGGTGTTTGGTTTGGAGTAACCCTACCTAACTTAATTCCCAGTGTCATATTTCTGCACTTTTCCCCAATTTTATCAGTTGTAGCAAGAAATACACAGAGCCAGTCAGAAGAGAGGATCATTTCTGCTCACTGTGGCCACCACCACTTGAGTTTCCCAGCAGACATTTAGGGCCCAGAGTTAAGAACAGAGAGGTAAATAATAACCCAGCTGACAGTTTTGCTGTGTTTCTGTCCTGGGCAGTGGCCAGAGCGCATTTTCTGCTGTGAGCACGGTGTCACAGCTGTGGATTTTTCCCTGGCAAGGCCCAACCTGTTGGCAGTTGGGATGGCCAATGGATGTGTGGCCATCTACGACGTGCGGAGCCGGAGGGACGCGGCGCTGCTGGACAGCAGGTCAGCCTGGCAGCTCCTCACACCCTCTGATTGGCCTTGGAAATACAATTATTTACTCTTAACTTCTCCCAAAGCTGGCAGTAAAAGAAGGAATTTGATAGATGTAACTGCTGGACAGCAGGTCAGCCTGGCAGCTCCTCACACCCTCTGATTGGCCTTGGAAATACAATTATTTACTCTTAACTTCTCCCAAAGCTGGCAGTAAAAGAAGGAATTTGATAGATGTAACTGCTGGACAGCAGGTCAGCCTGGCAGCTCCTCACACCCTCTGATTGGCCTTGGAAATACAATTATTTACTCTTAACTTCTCCCAAAGCTGGCAGTAAAAAAGGGAATTTGATAGATGTTTACACCTCTGCTGATCCATCTGAAAAGGGATCCTTTTAAAACCAGCCAGAGGCAAATTATAGAGGCAAACTTTGGGAAGGGGCAACAAAGCAGTGCCATTCCCTCACCCTCTAAGCAATTGCAGCTCTTTACCCCCAGCTATAATTTATATTCTGTGTCCTGACTAGGACAACCCAGCCCTGGATAATAAATCCTTATGGAGACCAGTGCTTTCTCTCTTTTGGTGCTTTCTCTCTGATCCCTCTTGCCACAAATGGAGAGAATTATCAGAATAAGTGAGGGGTGAGCAGGAATTAAGAGGAAAATGAGAGAGGGGATGGGTGGTGATGAGGGAAGCACCTACCCTAAGGGCAGCTCCCCAGGTCTCAGGCACTCTCCTACAAGGTGCAGACTCATTTCATGGTGCAAGCACATAAACAGTGCCCTGAAACTAATTATCAAGCATGTTTAATAAAAGAAACATTTTCCTGGAGAAAACAACCAATGGCCAGACCATTTCTTTAAAAGAAGAGCTAAATATTTCTGTTATAAGACTTCACACTCGTTATAAAGCGGAAGCTGAATTATTTTTCAAACACATTATCTTGTCTTTGCTGATCTGTGATTAACCACATGTATTTTTTTGTGTGCCAGTGCATCCCTAAATAAACACAAAGGTCCTGTGTGGCAGCTGAGGTGGGTGCAGCAGGACAGAGGTGACAAAGAAGAGAGGCTGATGTGCATCTCAGGAGATGGGCGGGTGACCCAGTGGTTCATCCAGCAAAGGCTGGATTGCTTTGGTGAGCACCTGAAACCTCTCCCTTTGGTTCCAGCTGACATCCTTTACACCAGTTATCCCACAAAACACTTCAGAGCTGCTGGCCATCCCAAAGCAGCACCAGTTCCTCATAGCCTTTTGACAAAACCTCCTGCTCTTTGCACAGATGTGATGAAAATCAAGAGAACACAAAGTGGGAAGAAAAAATTACCAGGTGAGAGAGAAAGGAAAAGTGAAGCTCCCATATCACAACAGGCAGCTGGGATGTGCTTTGACTTCCATCCAGAGGTAGGCTCAGAAAGCCCATCCTGGCTGAAGTGTTAGCCAGGAAAGCTCTGCAGCACTGGTGGGATGCTCAGCTGGAGCTGCTTTAGTGGGAACCAGCCAGGGACCTGGCACTGCTATTAAAATCATATTAATTTTGAAATAAATTGCTTTTTAGCTACTCAGATTTACCCCAAATAGGTGAAAAGGTGAAACAAGCCCTGTCCTCACAGCCACATTATTGACATTTCCTTGGGCAGTTCCCCACTGGCTGGGAGAATCTGTTCAACACCTCCCACATCCAGGACCCAGCCGAGCTTCTCTTCAGCCAGCTGAGTACTTCTTCCACAGAGCACTCCAAGAATTCATGTGTTTTCCACATGGATTGCTGAAAATCCAAGATCTTCAAGCCCCAGCACGTTGTGAACACACCCAGCAGATGTGTAACGTTGTGGTTCCACTTCAGCCACTGCTCACAGGAGCTCCTCCTGGGCTCTGAACTCATCCAGCCCTGGATGATTTCTGCAGCAGTGACAAATTCATCCAGCCTAGGCTACTTTTCTCTTTCTTTCAGGATTCTGATATTTTTCTTGCTGGAACAGAAGAGGGCCACATCCACTGCTGCTCTTGCTCAGGCAAGGAGCAGATTCTGGGGACATACAGAGGCCACAAGGTGAGTGACACACTATAAAAAAAGTAACAGTTTTTGTTTATATTTGGGGAATGCGTGCAACAAAAGAAACCTAAACTTCTATATTAGGAATGAATTCCCATAGCATTAATCATCACAGTTTTACAGGATTATTTTCTATGCTGTCAGGATATTTATTAAAACTGGGACTGTAAACTGGTTTAAAGCTTTAGCTCTGGCTCTATTTTAAGACAGCAATCAGAAATCTGATTGTCCTGTAGAATTAAATAGTCTTACCTGTGGGAGGAACGCTGGGTAGCTCTGGAATAGATTCTGTAGCCCTACAGCAACACCAAGTTCTGGTTTGTTTCTCTCCAAACAGGGTCCTGTGTACAAAGTTGCCTGGAATCCCTCCAGCACAGACATGTTCCTCAGCTGCTCTGCAGACTGGAGCATCCTTTTGTGGCACCGGGATTCCTTCACCCCCCTTTTAACCTTCACTTCTGTCACAGCTTTTGTTCACGACATCAAATGGGCTCCAAAATCCGCCTTCATCTTCGTAGCGGTGAACGAGAGGAGGGTGGAGTTTTGGGATCTGAGTGTCAGCATGTGAGTAATGACCCTTCTCAAGGCAGAGCCTGAAATTTTAATTGTCACACATCGTTACCTCATCAGTGTTTTTATCACATCGTTACAGCCCCACACGCGGCTTCCTCAAACCACTGCATTTTGAAATACTCGTGGTGTAAAAGCGGGTGGTGGCTACCAGAGATTTGGGGTTAGAAGAGAAGGAGCTGGATGCCTCATGGAGCTGATAAAGTGCAAAACTGCCCTTTTTCTGCAGAAATTGTGGCGGAGTTAAAAGGAAAAATAACAAAACGGAGCTACTTTGGTAAAGATTGGATGGTCTGAAGTTGAGATGACTCAGTTACCTGTGACCTTGTCCAGCTGCTCAGGGTTTTGTGTTACTGACAGTGTGAAACCCTGGTGGATCCAGAGCCCTGCCACATCCTGCAAATTACTCATCTAATAAAAATATTAACCACCACTCTCCAGGTCAGGACAGATTTTAGGCAAGCAGGATCTCTTAGTTAACAGCAGCTGGAATTTTTGTTGTGGCAGAGCCCAAACCAAGCACCCCCTCACTTCCCAATTTTTGATATAACCCAGAAGCGAAATGTGCAGTTTTTCAGCTGACAAATGCATGGCACCCATTAATTTTTGGATTGCAGCTTCCAGCCGGTGTTCTCGTGTGCTGCCATCCCTGAAGGGAACCTCAGCTCCATCCTGTTTGCCAGGAACGCCGAGTGCCTGCTCCTGGGGGACAGCAGTGGCCAGGTGGGGGTGTGGCAGCTGCACAACCTGGCTGTCCCCAGCACAGAGCAGGTAGGGCTCATTCCTCAGCCAGGCAATTCTGGGAAACACCACCCAGCCAGGGGATACTGGAATAGATGGGATCACAATCCCAAAGGTGCTGGCTCCTGCTCTTCTGCTGCTGCACCACTGGGAATTAATTTCCTTTAGAAACAAGAGGAAAATTTGCATGCTGCCAAACGTGACAGCACAAATGCAACCCACCCTGGCCTGCCAAAAAGTGCTGTTTTCCAGCATTAACAGAATTCCAAAGAAGAATCAAGAATTCCAAAGAAGAATCAGCTCTTTTTCCTCTTCTTTTCCAGGTTGGTTCCTTGTGTGACATTGTTGCTCCTGCTGGAGCTGTTTAACAGAATCTGATATCCCTTTTCCTTCAGGAAACACTTGCTGTAGTATGAACATAAATCAGTTATCCTTTTTTAATCAATAAAGTTTCTCTTTGAAGCTGCACTGCTTAGAAACTTCTTCCAAGTGCCCTCAGTTTCCTCCTGGAAGTCCCCTCCTTGCAGGAGTGTTCACACATGGATGGCTTTCTCTGGAATCCTGACCATGGAAAGGTCTCCATAGTCTTTTCTCCTGGGGCCTTTATCCCTTCCTGCTTTTCCTCCCAAGCTCTTTTCTCCTTGGGTTGAAAGCAGGCAGTGTTTGGCTGCCTGGAGTGGCTTTTTTGGGGGGCAGAGAAGAAGAAACAGAAAAAAATTACCCAGCTGGAGGATTCCCAAGCACTTCCTGCCCACAGGAAATGGGGAGCATCTCCAGAGGGGTGACTGAGCACAAGCTGTAGCCCTGCTGCTGAGCACATTACGTATGGAAAGGTGTATTTTATAGATGCAGAACATCCAGCCTCTCTCATTATCCTGACAATAAACACCCAGCACTCAAACACATCACTGAATTAAGGATCATTTGTGCTGCATTAACATCCACTTCCTTCTGTGTGCTGCACATCTGACAGGGGACATGCAAACTTCCCCCTGACATAAAATTCATCTTGGTGTGTTTCAAAGAAAAGGCACTCGTTAAGGTGAATCATTTGTTAATCATTATTATAAATCTGACCAAAATACACCCTGTATTTTCCATTCATGCCCATGACTGTTTGCTTACTGCTAAAAAACAAGCTTTCTATAACCCACCCTGCACACAGTGAAAATTAATTACCTGTAACATTATGGTGCTGGAAAATCCTTGTGGTGCTAGGAAGGGCTCAAGATCTCCCAAGTTCCTCGTGTGTTTTGTCCTTAAACATGGAATTTCTGACCATATAATTGAGAAATTTCCTCCTAAAGGCATTTTAGTGCAAGGATTTTTTTTTATAGAAACCTAAATACACTGAAGCCAACATTAGGAACCAATGAACAGAGCAGAGCATTAGGAACCTCTCCCAGAGCAGAGAATCCTGGCTGGGATACCAATACATACCACAAACCCCCTCTGGGGTGGATTTTCTCAGCAGTGCTTGGCCCTGCAGGGTTTTCCCCACAAGCATCCACGGTTTAGCAGTAAACAAGCTGGGGGAGTGGAGAGGAGCATGGGAAGGAGTTCATTCCATTTTTCTTTGGGGTCACCAACAGAAGATGATCCCCATCAGGACTGGGCATCAGGTGTGTGGGGGACACAGACACCAAACCCATTAAGTAGAATCCATGTCACAAACACCCTTTTTTCCTGGCAGAACACACATTAACAGCATCCACCTAATCCATACCCCATAAACCTGTTACACCTCAGCTGTTTCCAGTAAAGCAGCTCCGTAGACTTCAGAAATCTTTAATTTAACCTGACTGAGATCCCAAAGCACTTCAAACATGACCAGGAACAAGCAGTTTATTTGTTTTCAGCAAACATCACCACCCTCAGAGCGAGCTGGTACTCAGTGGAGTGGACAGAGCGTTGGTATAAATGGGAAGGCTCCAGCAGAATTCCCCACTGGATCCCTTCTGCCCAGCTGGGGAAGCACCACGCTGGCAGCATGAGGGGCACGCTGCTGGCACTGGGCTGCCTCGTCCTCCTGCTCCTGGCACAGGAAGGAGAAGGGGAAGGCAGCAAGGTGAGGCTCTGCGGCAGAGATTTCATCAGAGCTGTGGTGTTCACCTGCGGCGGCTCGCGCTGGAAGAGGAACCTCCCTGAGCACCACGGCCTGCGCGGTGAGTACCAGCTGCAACATCCCAGGCTCTTCCCTGCCTGCTGCACCTGGATCCCAGGGGATCCCAGGGGATCCCAGGGCACTGGGAAACAGCACATCCCCCTTAGGCTGCCCTCAATGCCTGCAGCTCCAGCCCTGCAGCACGGGCCGTGCCGGGAGAGCCAGCCAAGAGCTGCGGCTCCTCGTGTTCCCTCTCCCTGCAGCTTCCCTGGCTCAGCTTCCTGGGCTATTTCGCTAAAGAATAAGAATTTAGACCAAGGTTTTCCAAGCTCACCTGAGGAATGAGATTCAAGGCAAGAAAACCTCTCTGCCATCACGTTTCTAGTGACAGTGACAAGTTTTGCTGAAGTCGTTGCAAGTGTCTTACTGTGGTCTTCAGTTTCCCCACTAAAAAACAGAAATTCTCTAAAACTTTGTAATTAGAGCATGTTGAATATCCACTCTGCAATTTAAGCACCTTCCCCTGCTTTGGTGTATATTTATGCTTCTCAGCACGTTTCTTGATACTCAGAAAATTTTGATTTGACAGTCAGAAAATTCAACCATTACATGGGCAGTTAGAAATCTGTACTCTGACAGATTGAAATAAATGGAGAACAAGAAAATAACTGAGGCAGGTGACAGCAACAGAGGCTTTCTGCACTTCCTAAATCTGCATTTTGGGCAAATTCTCTTGTAGCAGCAGCTTTAAACAAAAGCAGTAACATGGGCAATCCCCTCCCCAGAATCTGCTGAAGAACCTTGCTTTTAAAAAGTGAGAACTGCTACACCTTTACAGATTGCACAAGGCCCAGCTGTTGAAACTGAGGTGTTTCGACTGCAGCTGGATTGTAATTTCCATGGGAACACCCAGAACTTTGGTGCAGCTGGTGCCTTAAAGCAGCACCTGCAATTCAGGAAGCCCCCAGGTTCTGCTTAATGTGCTGGTCAAGAGCTTCCGACACATCAAATCACAGTTTTTCCTGGAGAAGCAAATATCTCAGTGTAAGACTCAAGGCAACACAGGACTCTCCTCAAGAGAAATCCCTAAATGACTCGTTTTTAGCATGTTGATCACAGATTGTCCCTCACAGTGAGGAGTCTGTGATGTGGTGCTCTCATCAGAGGGTAACACTCAGCTCCCTGGCTGTAGCTTGGTCTGTCTTTCTAGTAAAGATAAAAAGCATAAATTACTCATCTTCCCATGACTTTTAACTTCTCATTTTCCTGCGGCAGAGAGTGAAAACCCCCAGCACTTCCCACACGAGGAGGAGGGTGACGCTGACTTCTCATCACAGCCAGAGCCGAGGCTGGGGATCCACAGCGAAGAGCCCCAGGATGTCAAACCTGAGCAAGACTCGCAAAACACCAGCAAAGTCTCTGTGCTAAACAAGCGAGAGGCAGCCAAGCTGCTCACCACATCCTGCTGCAACGTGGGCTGCAGCAGGGCAGAGATCAGCTCCCTGTGCTGAAACACAACAGCTCCGTGTCACAGATCCCAGGGATTAAAACAATCATGACATAAACCACAATCCTTTCAGTTGTGTTCTTTAATTGTAGCTTTTTGGGTGTTAAATGTCACAGTGCACACCAGCAAGTGGCTTCAGGTTGTCTGCATTTTACAGTGTTTACAGTGGGTTAAACTTTCAGTCAGGAGTACATGAAGTGTTTCTACCCAACTAACTACTGTTCTGGGTTTCAGCTTTGCACCTAAAATGTAATAAAACAAGCAATTTGTGATAGATTTGTTCTCTGACTCAGGAAAATCTAACAGCAGGTTTCAGCAGAGAAATAGGGGTGGAAAAAAGTCTGGTTTCAGATTCAGAGCAAGGTCAGCCAGACCCCACCTCAGCAGGGAACAGCTGCAACAGGAGAGACTTAGAAACATCAGCACCAGCCCCAAAACCAGGCTGGCAAAACCTAAAATTCCATTTATTTCCTACTCCAGGAATGTTTCCAGGAGGAGAACAGGGAAAACACTACTTAAAGGGAATATTCTGAACATATTTCCCCGACAGGACAAGTTCTGCAAGCAGCAATTAGCTGCAAAACTGCCTTAGAAAGTCACTTCCCAGAGAAAACTCTGGGAAAGACCCTTATTCCATTCGCCCAAAGGCTCACGTTGCAAAGCAGGTAAGAGTACCTTGGCCTTTCACAGATATTTTCAACAGAAAAGGGAAGAGTTAGGCTGAATATTAATTTCTCCTGCTGCTAAACTCCACTACCTCCCTACTCAAAATACACACCGTAGACGTTTGCCACAGCAAAGAGCGAGGTGTTCTTGAACACGTAGGAGGAGAAGGTGTCAGTGTGGGGATCCCAGAGGCATCTGCTGCTGATCTGCAGGCTCTGCTGGCCCAGCTGCCCGATGTGAGCCACCACCACGATCTTGTACCTGGGCAGCTGCAGCGCCTTCACCCGCGCCTTCACAACCTGCGGGGAAAAACAGATTTCCTCCCTGGGGGATCAAAGATGGGGATGGATTTACAGCAGGGGAAAGGGGATGGTATTAAGCTGACAAAGAGGGCAAGGCTGGATGGGATCTTGGGAAGAAATTATTCCCTGGCAGGGTGGGAAAGGATTGGGATAGAATTCCCAGAGCAGCTGGGGCTGTCCCTGGATCCCTGGCAGTGCCCAAGGCCAGGCTGGATGGGTTTGGAGCAGCCTGGGACAGTGGGAGCTGTCCCTGCCACGGCTGGGGTGGCTCTGGGTGGGCTTTGAGGCCCCTCCTCACCCAAACCAGTCTGTAAATCTATTTATTAACTCCTACACCTCGGTACTTCCAGCTGAGCAACCCTTGTCGACATCTCGACATCCACCCCCAGCCTTTATCGAACACTTTATCGGGCTTTTGGGGGGATATTTAGGGCACCCCATGGGCAAATGTCCCACCTCGGCGATGTCCTTGGCCGCCTCCCGGCACGGCCCAGGCTCGTAGCGCTGCTCCCTCAGGGCACTCCCCAGCACTTCCCTCAGGATCTCATCCACCGCCGCCACCGGGAAGCGCCCGCCAGGCCCTGCCAGGCAAAGCTCGGCTTTATCAGGGGAAAAAATCCCAGCGCTGAAGGGTTTTTGGAGGGGCAATCGAGACCCACCCGGGCCGGGCTCGCCGGGGATTTCGCCGCCCTCCATCGCCCTCAGCTGAGGGGGGGAGGCGGTGCCGGCAGCGGGGCCCGCCCGCCGCATTCCCGTTCCGCCTCCATCCCTCTCATTCCCGGCCTCCATCCCGTCACATTCCCGGCCTTCATCCTGCCGCATTCCCGGCCTTCATCCTGCCGCATTCCCGGCCTCTATCCCGTCACATTCCCGGCCTCCATCCCCCCGCATTCCCGGCCTTCATCCTGCCGCATTCCCGGCCCCCGGCATTCCCACCCTCACGGCTGAGTGTTCCTGCGGCTCCCACGGTTCCCCATCGTTCCCACAGCTCCCGGTGTGTCCCCATGGCTTCCGCATATTCCTACAGTCCCTGGTGTCCCCACATGTTCCCTCACATGTCCCCGTGTTTTCCACAGGTCTCTGTATTCCTCCACAGTCCCCAGCGGTTCCCATGGCTCCCACGTATCCCTACAGCTCCCACAGCTCCCACTGTGTCCCCACAGCTCCCACAGGTCCCTCTGTGTCCCCACAGCTCCCACAGGTCCCTCTGTGTCCCCACAGGTCCCTCTGTGTCCCCACAGCTCCCACAGGTCCCTGAATGATCCCATAACTTGTCCCCACAGCCTGCCCAGGTCCCCGCAGCTCCCAGATATCCCCTAAAGAATTCCACCTAAAGATTCCTAAAGGAACCTAAAGATTCCATGTGGCCCCATCCAAATGTCCCCACAGTTCCCTCTCCTGAGGGTCCCTGTGACCTCCTCAGGTCCCCACAGCCACCCCAAATGTCCCCACGTCCCACAGAGATTCCCGTGATCCCTGTGGATCCACACAGACCTCCCGTGTCCCTACGGCCCTGAAATGTCCCCATGGCCTCTGTGGGTCCCCCAAGCCCACATCCCTCGTGTCCCCATATCCCTCACGTCCCCACATCTCTCATGTTCCCACATCCCTCATGTCCCCACAGTCCCCGTGGACCCTCGTGTGTCCCCACATCCCTCACGTCCCCACATCCCTCATGTCCCTGTGGACCCTTGTGTGTTCCCACATGCTACCCTCAACCCGTCCCCTTGCTGGGACACTGCACATAACTCCAGCAGGAATGATGGTTTTTGGAACAGGGACCCTTTTTTGGGACAATAAGTCATTTTTTGGGCCAGCCTCCAATCCCCCTGCCCACTCCTCTGGTTGCTCCCACACGTGGAATCAAAACTCGCTCAGTAAAAGAAATGTTTTACCATTTTTTGTTTATTTTCAAGGAAAAAAATAATAATAATCACATTTAAATTGCAACTCAGTTGGGTATTTTGTGTGTTTCTTATGTATAGAATGAATAAACTTTGTTCTGACGTGGGGATTTCTTTGTCACAACGTTCTGCATGGTAAATAATTGCATATTTGAGAGTCGGTGAAATGGGTGATGGGGAGGATGGAGGAGAGACATTTATAAAAAACAGTATTTACAAAAATGATACCCACATAGTCGTACTCTAATCTATAAGGCAAGTAACATTTAAAATATGTTGTTTCATGATTATCTTCAACAAGTCAATACAACACATTCATATTACCAGTGGTCAAATACAAAGCTTCGCTGCAGTAGTCCCTGTGCAACAAACCTGTACGTCTTTTATAGTTTATTTTTTTTTCTCTGAGAAGAGTAGGAAAGCAGCAAAGTTTTCATCACAGACTAAGCAGAACCTAGGCCATCGTGGACTGAAGGTATAATATATCTCATTGCACGTTTAGGCAGGAAAGGCCAGCCATTCATTAACTTATTTAACTTAAATCTTAAAAATAGACCTGTGTATCTTCATCCACAAATATTTATAAACATTTTATACACGAGGGAGTTCATTCAATGGCCCAGGGTGATACCTGGGGAGATTTGATTCACTGCTGGGGGGTCACACTGGGCTTGTCCCACATCCTGGGCCCTTCCCCTGCCAGCCCTGGGAGCTTCCCGGCACATCCCGACTCAATTCCTGGCTCAAACCATCACACATCTCCCTTTGTTTTATGTCACCCAAGCATCCAGGGGATTTCAACAACCTTACAACATCTGGGAGTGAAAAACCCCCTTCCTGCCCCAACACAGGGACAGCACACCCACAGCAATTCCAGAAAACCTGGGATGATGAATGAGGGATCCCAAAAGCTGGGATCTGGAGTGTTCCACCACATCCTGCTTGTCCAAACCTTGGAAGAGAATCCCCACCATCCATTTGTGGTTCCAAGAACCACTGCCAGCAGCACCATCCCTCCTAGAGGGACAAGGGAAGCCAGGAAGGAGCAGGGAGTATTCCTGCAAATCTTTTCCTCCCAGTGAAACAAGAATTAAAATCCTGACTGGAATAATCCTGATTATCATAAAACCTCCCCAGCTCTACATGGATTCATTTCCTTGGGAAATGGTGAGGGAAAGAGGAACAGAAGAATTCTGGCTATGAAATGAAATCTTTGAGATGGTAATTTCTAACCAGGAAAGTAAAACAGGATGATGTTGCTTATTTTGGTCATGACAAGCTTCAAAATGAAGATATTTCCATATAAAAACAACAAAAAGGGGGAGGGGGGGGAAAGTTTGATTCTCTCTTAGGTAAAGTAAAAATCTGTCACCTTTTCAGTGCACTCCAGCCATTGAAAAATACTTTTGCTGGGAGAAAGAGAGGCGGTGACTTTTTTTTTCAGGATGCTTCTGCTGGAGGAATCTTGGAGAGCAGCACAGGCCTGCTCTGCCTGGCTAAAAAGGGATGGCATTCCAACAGAAACTTCCAGGGATTTTTCCCCACTTAGGTCTTAAAAAATGATAGATAAAACCTGGAAGAGCAGAGTGAAGACAAATAAATTTAACTGAAATACCGAATGACAGCAAAAACAAGACTTAAACAGGGCAGTGATATTTATGAACAAATGCAGACACCAAATGAAAAGCTCATTATTTGCTGGGTTTTCCTACAATTGAGAGATTTCAGAGTTATTAAGAAATATTGTTAAAGTAGAAAACTGCTCTGAAATGTCTCCTGTGAGGAGCTGGCTGAGAATTGGGACTGCTTGCTACAAACAGCAGAAAGGTGGCAGAAAAATCACCTCCTGCTCCCACCGTGTAAAATTCCAAGTCTGAAGGTGTCTGTGGGGAAAAACTCCCACTCTGTCAGCAGGACCTCAACCCTGCAGGTGTGGGCTGCCAAATTCCCAGGGAAAATTCCTTGGGGAGAGGTCTAAAGGGAAAGGTGAGTGGAAGGAAGGGAGCTAAAGCCTTTCTGTGCATGCATCCACATTTTTATTACTGAATGCCTGCTTTATTTATCCTCCTGTTTCCTCGGATGGATCCCGGTGCTGCCGAGCTCAGGGGCAGTGCCAGAGGGCTGAGCTTCCTCTCCAGCCTCAGCCTGACCTGGAAAAACCCTGCTGGGAAACAGAGCTGTGGTGATTCCCTCTGGGAATGCTCCAAGAGCCAGGCTGGGAGAGCTGGGGGTGCTCACCTGGAGAGGAGAAGCTCCAGGGAGAGTTCAGAGCCCCTTGCAGGGCCTGAAGGGGCTCCAGGAGAGCTGGAGAGGGACTGGGGACAAGGGATGGAGGGACAGGACACAGGGAATGGCTCCCAGTGCCAGAGGGCAGGGCTGGATGGGATCTTGGGATTGCAGGGATTGTTCCCTGGCAGGGTGGGCAGGCCCTGGGATAGAATTCCCAGAGCAGCTGGGGCTGTCCCTGGATCCCTGGCAGTGCCCAAGGCCAGGCTGGATGGGTTTGGAGCAGCCTGGGACAGTGGGAGCTGTCCCTGCCATGGCTGGGAGGTCTCTGGGTGATTTTTAAGCTCCCTCCCCACCCCAACCAGTCTGGGATCTGTGTGAAACCCAATCCCTGCCATTTCACCTCCCTGCTCCCTTTGAGCGGCCAGGCAGCCCCAGGCAGGTGAATTCCCTGAAAATACAACAATTTTCACCTAAAAACCGAGGTGAAGCCTGCAGAGCTTGAGTGCCCTGAACACTCCAGGCCCCTCTCTGGGGCCAGGTGCTCTCACCAAACTCCCAAAAAAGCCCTGGGGCACTCTGAGAAAACACTGCCAAAAACCCTCAAGTTTTAAACACTGTGCCCAAAACCCTGCAAGTTTTAAACACTGTGCCCAAAAACCTGCAAGTTTTAAACACTGTGCCCAAAACTGGCAAGAGTAGCATGGAAAATCCTGTCCCAAATCTCCTCCTGTGGTCCCAGTGTCACATCCTTGGTGTCACCTGCCAGTGGCTGCAGCTGTGTCCCTGTGGGGCTGGCAGTGCTGGCACATCCCACATGCCCCAGAAATAGGACAAAATGTCCCAGACTGTTCCCATCTCTCTCTCCAGGCCATGAGGACTGCATCCCAAAAAAAAAGTGACCTCTGTTGTGTT
Organism: Parus major; assembly: GCF_001522545.3. Classification (NCBI taxonomy): domain Eukaryota; kingdom Metazoa; phylum Chordata; class Aves; order Passeriformes; family Paridae; genus Parus; species Parus major. The sequence goes on along the minus strand of NC_031777.1, from coordinate 30,016,004 downwards.
CACCAGCTCAAAGGGGATGAGCTTGGGAGCTTTGGGTTATGGGTTTTTCTGTTGAAAAAGCACTCAAAAAAACCCAATGCTAATGTAAACACCTTGTCTTTCAAATGAAATATAAAGTAAAATCTCTATCTTCTGGTAATATTTACATTATAAATCCATTTTTTTTTCTCAGGTCTCTGCCCTGGATCTCTTTTGGAAGGATGGGTTTGGAACAATTGTACACAGCATAGACCTGACTCTTGGGGTTTGCCCTATATTTCTGTGTCAGAAAGGGGTGAGCTACACACTTTATACAAATTTCCAGTTCAGGGGGGAAATCATTCATGGAGTGCAACACTGGGGAGTTCTCTCCCAAAATCTGTGAGGGTGTGGGAAGCTGCAGGAGTGAATTGTGCTTTTCCTTTCCTGCTGCTGCCTTTTGTCAACTCACAGCTCACCCCCCAGTCTCAGCCTGGGAGCCGCCTCACACCTGAAATATCCCCACATTTCTTTCTTTTCTCTTCAGATGGGCACAGATCTCCCTTTTCCTACACCAAACTGCTCCCTGAGCACTTCCCAACACGCCCAGGCTGTTCTCCAATGTAAAATGCACCACCCTAAGCCTGGCAACACTTGTAAAATCAGCACTTTTTGTCATCTTACACATTCCCAAAGTCCCAGCACCCCATTCCATGGATGCTCCTGTGCATCTCTGTTTGATTCCACAAAGATTCCTTCATTTCCCTTCCCGATATTGCCAAATTCCCCTGTTTGACTCAGCTGCAGCAGCAGGAGCGCCACCAGCTCTCACCAGGAGTCTGGAATGAGCACAGTGGGACAGGGAAAAGTGCACAGGGACAATATTTTGTCCCCCGTTCTCCAGTCCAGCACTTCCATGTGTTTTCCCATCTCTCCGAGCCAGCTGAGCGCTAAAATAGAGAAGCAGGTGCGGCTGCAATTCCAGGGAGGAAGAGGAAGGAGAGGAAGGAGAGGAAGGAGAGGAAGGAGAGGAAGGAGAGGAAGGAGAGGAAGGAGAGGAAGGAATAAAACTGGTTTTATGCCAGTGCTGTGAGCCTCTCTGTGCTTCCTTCCTCATCTGTGTCCCTGCAAAACACACGGGGCAGGGAAGAGCTGCTGAAATTCCAGCAGGGAATCTGCAGCTCTGACAGAGCACGGAGCTGGAAATTTGGAGTAAATGCTCCTTGCAGAAGTGAGATTTTCTACCTGGGAGACTGTCCTAGGAACCTCCACTTTTCCATCAATATTTTTCCTGATTTAGACCAGCTGAACCTGAAGGTTGAGCTTTTTATTGATCTCTGTGAGACGTACTAAGGACTGAAGGAAAATTAAATCAGCCTGTGGGCTCTACTGAACTCTCTTTTGCTGAGGCACCCCCTTCATAACAGCTACCAGTATCGTATTTAAATTGTATATATTGACAAAATGCAATCTACCTCTGTAAGCATTGTGCCATTCAACAGTACTACTATTAGATTTATATACCACAGTTTAAATTACATCCATTTCATGAATGGGAAAATGCTAAAACTCAAGTGTCTAACTGCCAAAATACAGCCTTACTGGAATGAGTACAATTTACAAATACAATAATTACATTTTAAAACCATTAACAATGTTACATCTAGAAGTAAATACTGGAGGACTGGTCAAGACGGTGTTTTCCAAGGAAAAAAAACGCTGAAAGTTGTCGACACTTCCAACAGAAATGTCCCGAGTGCAGGATTTAGTTCATTTTCCTTAAACTGTAATTAAAACCCGTTCCACGCACAGCAGTCCTTGGGTATTTTCCATAGTATTTTCCATAGCCTTGCATAAGCTTCCATCAGTTATCCGCCAAATATTTACCTAGAAACGGGATCAGAAATCAGCTGGGGGGGAGGGAGCAGCCCTGATTCCCAGGAGTTTTTGCCCACCTCCACCAGCCCTGTGGCCCAAGGGAATATCCTTGTTATTCCCTGCAGCAATGGACATGAGGAAAATTCTCATTATTCCCTGCAGCAATGAACACCAGGAAAAATTCCCGTTATTCTCTGTAGCAATGAACATGAAGGAAAATTCCCGTTATTCCCTGCAGCAATGAACACAAGGAAAATTCCCTGTTATTCTCTGCAGCAATGAACACAAGGAAAAATTCCCATTATTCCCTGCAGCAATGAACATGAAGGAAAATTCCCATTATTCCCTGCAGCAACGGGTCCAAAGCTCTTGCAGGAGATGCCCTGGAGATCTCAGCCCTCGCCTTTCACGCAGGAGCAGGAATGAGCCATGAAACGCGAGGCTGGGAGGCGACAGCAGGATTTATTTCACGCTGTCCCTCTGTCCCCACCCTGCAGCAGCAGCTGTGGCCTTGAGCAGCCACCAAACCCCCGTCAGCAGCATTCCCAGGGGACCTGCGGGGACCGTCCCGAAGGAGCCGCGGCACCCACCTGCCGCGAACCTCTTCTTGATGAGGGAGAAGCGGTAGCCGGCGCCCACCAGCTCGATGTCACAGCTGGACAAGGTGCTGCCCTCGCTGGTGAACTGCACGGCCAACGGGGCCGGCGAGCTGGGCCCCTCCGACAGCTGGAACCGCGCCAGCAGCGACCCCACACCTGCGATGGAAACCCCAAAGAGACCCCCGTGAGCGGGAGCGGCGCTCGGAGCATCCCAGCGCCGGCATGGAGCGGGGCACATCCCAAACCTCCTCATCCTCCCAGCACCATCCTGATTTCCACACATCCCAGTGC
>NC_031777.1:30001679-30013047 GCF_001522545.3 Parus major | reverse complement strand
CCTCATCCTCCCAGCACCATCCTGATTTCCACACATCCCAGTGCTGGCACGGAGCGGGGCGCATCCCAAATCGCCTCATCCTCTCAGCAGCATCCTGATTTCCACACATCCCAGAGCTAGGAATGGAGCGGGGCACATCCCAAACCACCTCATCCTCCCAGCACCATCCTGATTTCCACACATCCCAGCACCGGCACGGAGCGGGGCGCATCCCAAATCGCCTCATCCTCCCAGCACCATCCTGATTTCCACACATCCCAGCGCTAGGAATGGCTTTCCACATGGAAAAGCCAGAGCTTTTGATTGTGGGAGACAACAATCCAGGGATGCAAGCTGGGCCTCAATACCGGGAGCCAAGGGCTTGGCAAACCAGCGCATCCCGGCCCAGCGTGGGAATGCCCCTGGGGATGCCAGGCTGGTTGGCAGAGCAGCGCTGGTGGCACACAGCCCTGCTTTTTAAGCTCCAAAATGAAATAGTTTTGTCCCCAGCGAGCTCCAGCAGGAATCTGGGGCTCTGGGCCTGTGTGCCGGCAGTGTCAGCGGGTCGGTGTCTGACTGAAGGGTTCTGAGTTAATGATGTGAGGATTTGAAGGATTACCTCCATTTTCTGACTTCTGGGAGATATCAGGGATCTTCCACAATATCCTTTGCTGTTCGGCATTCCTGCAAACACACGGAGAAGAGCGTTTCTGTAGGAATCAAGACATTGCCAAGGAGTAATTGGAATTTTGCTAAAGGCTGGGTTTGGCTGGGGGGGCTGCTCTGGAGTGGAAATTTTGGGAGCTTGGATTTGGGTTTCACTGTGCTGGGTTCATGGATGGGCTGGAAGGCTTTTCCAAAGGAAATAATTGTATGATTGTTATAAGGGCTCCAGGTGAGCAATGGGCAAGAGACATGGAAATGTGCCAGTGCCTAGGGCAGCGACAAAATCCTGGAATTCCACAGAATCCCAGAGTGTTTTGGTTGGAAGGGATCTTAAATTTCATCCAGTCCCACCCCCTGCCAGGGCAGGGACACCTCCCACTATCCCAGGCTGCTCCAAGCCATATCCAGGCACTTCCAGGGATCCAGGGGGAGCCAGAGCTGCTCTGAGCTCCCTGTGGCAGGGCCTGGCTGTGCATCCCTCTAAACCCTGGATAAAGCAGCCAAAACACAAGATAAGGGCTGATGCTCTGCTGCCTGCACACATCCCTTCATCTCTGACCATTTCCTTGTGGGAATGCCAAGAGAAAGGGAATGGGAGCGCGCTCAAATATTTGGATCCCCAGCATGCCCCCAGCTCCCACCCACAGACCCTCCTGCAGCAGGATGGGAATTCCAGGGGGGGGCAGGATGAGCAATCCCTACCAGACAGCAGGAGGAAGCACAGCTTGAAGTTTGGTTACTCCTCCGTCGACAGGGACGAGGAACTGGACGTTGTTTAGAGCTACCGGTGTGGTCATTGCCTCTGTATTGTATTTGTAGTCGATGCGCAGGTCAGTGCTTGCAGGGTCACACCGCCAGCTCACTGCAAGGTTTAATGGAGTAGACTGAATACCCTGGGCAGATACCTTCCAAAATGACAGAAAAAACATTTAGTTTCCGTAGGGCTGAAGGGAGAAATCCCGTTTTACAGACGCGGACATCGCATTCGGAGGCAAGACCTTGAATTCCCGCTGCATTTAGTACTGGGCTTAAAGCCAGACAACCCAGAGCCACACAGAAGGGACAGTGGGACACCAAGCCCCCACCTCACATTAGCTCCACTCTGCACTAGGGAAACACCATTTTTTACCGCCAAAATCAGCACAGTTTTTTTATTTTTTATTTATTTTAATTTTTTTTGGCATGGTTTTATCTCACAAAAGAAACCCCTACCTGGTATTTGAGCATATCCACATTGTAATAGGTGGCTTGAGGTTTCTGTTCCGATACCTTCTTTAGGTGAGTCATCAGATTTGGCATGTTGACCCAGAACTCCTTGGAGTTGGAGTCGCTCTGCACGTTGTCACTGCACAGAGGAGAAGGAAGCCTTGGGATAACCTGCCTGGCCAGGAGAGAGCTGCTCTGCACAGCACAGGGGCTGCACTCAGTCCTGCCTCTAGATATTATAATATTTATATTATAATAATTTTATTATATTGTATTATATTATATTGTATTATATTATATTGTATTATATTGTATTGTATTATATTGTATTGTATTATATTGTATTGTATTATATTGTATTGTATTATAGCATATTATAGCATATTATAGCATATTATAGCATATTATAGCATATATTATATTATATTCTAGCATATCATATCATATTATAGTATAGCATAGCAGTGTAGTATGGCAAAGTACAGATAAAATGTAAAATATAAAATATTATAGAAAACATTATAATTATAATTATTTATTAAATAATATATATTATAATTTTATATTATATAATATATATCATATAATATATGATTATAATTTTAATATATTATGATTATAATTTTAATATATATTATACATTAGACTTTATACCTGATACATTATATATTATACATGATACATTATATATTATACATCATATATGATGTATTATACATTACACATTACACATTCTATATTTTATTGGCTCCCTCCCACACAACTCCAGCTTCTCCTGATCCATCTGCACTGCGACTCTGAGCCCCCCAAGTCCTGGGCTGATCCCCCAGTGAGGGCAGCAGGAAAGGGGGGGATTCTGCCCCTCTGCCCTGCTCAGGTGAGGTTGCACCTACAGAGCTGCCGCACATCAGGAGGACGCAGAGCCCAGAGGAGCCCCTGGAGCTGCTCCAGGGCTGGAGCCCCTCTGGAGCCAGGCTGGGAGAGCTGGGGGTGCTCACCTGGAGAGGAGAAGCTCCAGGGAGAGCTCAGAGCCCCTTGCAGGGCCTGAAGGGGCTCCAGGAGAGCTGGAGAGGGACTGGGGACAAGGGATGGAGGGACAGGACACAGGGAATGGCTCCCAGGGCCAGAGGGCAGGGCTGGATGGGATCTTGGGATTGCAGGGATTGTTCCCTGGCAGGGTGGGCAGGCCCTGGGATAGAATTCCCAGAGCAGCTGGGGCTGTCCCTGGATCCCTGGCAGTGCCCAAGGCCAGGCTGGATGGGTTTGGAGCAGCCTGGCTGGTGTCCCTGCCCATGGGATAATCCTGATATCTATCAGAATAATCCTGATGATCTCCCAACCCGAACCACTCTGGGATTTTACCACGCATTTAAGGGTTTGAGGGTTTCATTCCCAACATCCCCTTCCAAGGACGATACCTCAGGCCACGCACTCTTGCGAACACCCAGATTTCCTGGAATCCCGCGTTCCCCGGGGGAGCTGCTGAGGGAAAGGCTTACCAGCAGAGGAGCTGGGGGTTTGGCAGGACGTGCTCCAGCCTGTTGAAGTTGAGCACACGGAAGGTGAGCACGGCCGGAGCGGGGTTGTTGGCAAAGTGTCGGGTGATGCCCGCCGGGAAGGACAGCACCATCTCCCCCGTGATCTTCACGATGCACCTGCAGCGCCCAGAGCAGAGCCAGGGCGGGCAAAGGGGGCTCAAAATGCAGCAGAGAGGGAGGGAAAGCACCATGGATGGTGTGGGGACAGTCCCCCCTCCCCACCCTGCGCTCTGCTGGCCCCAGAGAGAGCAGAAACAGCACAAGGGCTGACAGGGATCTTCTTAAATATCGCTGCCCTGTTTAAAGCTTCTTGTTTTTTGCTGTTATTCAGTATTTTGGTAAAATGAATTTGTCCTTGGTCTGCCCTTTTGCGTTTTATCTGTTACAGGGTCTTAAGCACAGGTGGGAAAGCTTCCCAAGTTTCTGCTGGAATGCCATCCTGTTTTGGCATGGGAGGGGAAGGCTGCGGCCCCCGTGTCATCCCACAAAGTGGGAAGTGAGGTTTCATATCACAGCAGCCGAGGTTTTATTTCCTCAGGAGGAGAAAAGCCTTTATTTTGGGGTTTTCAACCCTTTTTATGAGGTGTTCCGATCCAGGTTAACCCGATCGGTACAAGGAACAACACCTCCCTCATCCCACTGGTGGGACAAGAGAAAAAACATCTCAGAACATCTGTGTCTTTGTATTGAGAACTAAAATCTTATTTCCAAAACAGTCCTTGAGAGAGAAAAGTTTCCCAAAAGGTTTTCCTTTGGGAAACAGATCAGCCACCGAGAGGCTGAAACTCTCTCAGGCTCAGAAAATCGCGTCCACACCCCCGGATTCCTCACACAAACCCCTCACCTCCCTTTCCCCCTGCAGAAACACCTTCACACGGGGCACCACAGCAGCCCCCGCACACCCCACCACCTCCTGTCCCATCCAAACCCCAAAACCCACCCAGGGACACCCCGAACCCGGGGGTCAGCACCTACTTGTTGGGGTCAGCGCCTTTGAAGTAGGCGTTGACGGTTTCGGTGAAGGCCGCGGCCACGGGCAGCGTGTCCTGTGCCCCCATGGTCAGGGGGCTGGGGCCTCGTGACGAGCCTGCAACAGAGCAGAGATGTCCCCTTGGCACCTGCCCGGCCCCGCTGCCCGGCCCCCCAGCCTGACTCGATGGGCAAATCACCAAAATAAAATCAAAAATCCCCCAAGCTTTGGATGAGGCTTTTCACAAAAAATGATCTTTTTTCCCCTCCCCAACACGCCGCCCAACGCCCGCCCCCGCTGCCAAAAGCAAGCAAAGAAAAGGATGGATGGAGGTGGCCAGGCGGGAGCAGCATGCGGGGGCTGCCACGCACCCCAGCCTTTGCATGACAGTTTTTGCAGTCGCTTTTTGGGCCCCGCAAAAAGGGGCTGGGGGGGTTCCCTGTGGCACAGCCGGGGGGGTCAGGCTGCCCCTGGGGATCGGGGTGGTGGCAGCGGCCCCCTGATGTCCCCTCCCTGAGCTGAGGGGGTCCTGCAATCCCCGGCACACTCTGCTCTCCTCTCCTGCCAGCTCCGCGCCCCGCTCGCTCCGCGGAAACCTCAGCGCCCGAAATCTGCGGATCGTCAGAAACCTGGGAAAACAGAGCCACTGGCACAGGGTGTCCAGAGAAACTGTGGCTGCCCCTGGATCCCTGGAAGTGCCCAGCTTGGACAGGAGCCAGCTGGGATGGTGGAAGCTGGAACAAACTGGAACAAGCCGAGATTTCAGGTTCTTTCCAAACCCAACCGTTCTGGGATTCCATGATTTGGAAAAGTGGAAAAGTTTGCCTCGGTGGTGCTGTGCATCCACGGACACTTGCCAGGCTCTAAAATAGTTCAGCCCTGCAGGATCACACACAGGTTTCCCTTTGCTGGCCAGGAGTTGTTGTTTCCAAAAGACAAAGTTTGAGGATGAAATCGTCACCGCAGTGCTCCGCAGGAGCTCCAGCTGTGCTGGAAACCCTCCCTGGGACCATGAGTCCCGTGCCCAGCACCAAGGTGGTTCCCACCGCCCTCTTCCTCATGGAAAGCACCCAAAGATGTCCAAGGATCCCACAGATACCCAAGAACCCCTGGAGAGATCATCCCCTGCCCTGGCACCGCCCTTCAGCCTCACCTATTCCCTGCCATGCCCCATTCTGGAGCCTTTTTTTGACCCCCCGTCCTGCAGAGCAGGTGAAGCACGAGGATTGTTTCACCCCAAAGCAGCGAAAAAAGAACAGCAAAGGACTCCAGAGGAGCAGCTTGTCCAGGGGCAGCCTCGCTCCATCCCCATCGCTGCCAGGCTGGGAGAAGGGATGGATCCAGCCCGAGGTTTGCCCAGAGTGTGCGAGCTCCTGCCAGCTCCAGCCAGAGCCGTCGGAATTCCAAAGCTGTAGGAATTCCAACGCCAGCCCCGGGAAGGGCAGCACCTCCCCAGGCAGAGAGGATGAGGGATATCAGGATATTTGCCCAAGCAAAGCTGAGCAAAAGGTGTCACGTTCCTGGGGAGCTCCTCTCCTTGGGCCATCCTCAAAAATGATCCTTTCCCTTCCTTCCCATTGCTGCACCCTGGGAATAACAGGGGTTTGGAGACAGGGAATTGGGATTTTCCACATCTCCTGGGAGAAGCACTTGTGTCACTTCAATTACACTTTGAGTTTGGGTATTTTAATGGGATAAATGATGGTTTCCACCAGCAAGGAGGGATCCTCACACCTTTCCAAGGCACCCGAGCGTTAATGGATAAATCCCAGTGCTCCTTCCTCGAGGTGCAGATGAGGGATTTTCCCTTCCAAGGTCTAAAAGTGTAAAAAATGGGAGCAGCCCCAGGTGTCACACATCCCAAGAGGCTCAGGGGAATCAGAGATTCCAGCTGCAGCCCGGGATGGGGATGCTCAGGGACTGTATCCGGCTGTTCCAGGGTGGAACACCTCACCCACACACACCAGACCCGTGTCACACACACATTCATTATCCTAACGAGCCCAGAGCCTCCTGAGGCCACAGCCCGGGATATTCCCTGGTGGAATTCCCAGTGAAGAACAGACACAGCTCCAGGTGAGGGCACGGGCAGCTCCCCAGAACTGCAGGACACCCCAGACCCCCATGGCTGAGGGGACACCACGTTTCCTACAAACCCTGCCCAAAGACACCACTGGCAGCAAATCCTTGCTCCCCTCCCAGAGCTCCAGACCCCTCAGAGCACCAAACCCGGGATATTCCCACTGCATCCACCCAGAAATACAGATGGAAAAACGTCCTCAAAGTCTGGATGTGGATCCGGGGCTATCAACCAGCAGAGGAGCCTCGTAGGGAAGGGCTTGGCAATGGGATCATCATTCCTTGGAGAAGGAAAGACCCAACTCCCAAATGCACAAATTCCAGCTGGGTTTAGCCTGGAGCCCGTGGCAGGGCATGGAATGTGGGGCAGGGCTCTCCCACACCACCACACTCCTCGTTTTTCATCTCTGCTTCTTCCCCTGCATCCTTGATTCTCCAGGGTGAAGAATCAGGAGTGAGCAGGGAGATCTCACGGATCCCCAGGCTCAGCTGGGATGTGGGAATGTGAGTCCAGCAACAGAACATCCTCATTTCTGATGGTCTGAACACCACGTGGGTGGAATTGGAGTGCTCAGTTCACTCTTCCCTCAAGAATCCATAAATCCTTCCCTTCATGGCTCCAGAGAATAAATTCATTTTTATGCTCAGGTTTTTCACTAAAAAAATAAACGTATAAACTATTATAAGCATTGCAATTATTGTCCAGAAACCTGAGAGACAAATCCAGTCGCTGTGGCACAACTCCACCCCAAACCTGCCTTTCCAGCTCCTGCTTCAAAAGCCATTCTTACAAACATTTCATTTGCACAAACAACCTGATAATAACAGAGATAAAAAAAAAAATCCACTTTATGGAGCTTTGGATCCAACCATAAGCAGCAGATCAGCCTAATTTGCCCTGTTTTTCCCTGCAAGAAGTGGAAAATGCAGCAGTGGAGTAGCCAGGGGATCCTAGAACATGATCCTGCACGACAGCATCGCCACAGCTCCTTCCACACAGGACAAACTGCCCCGTGCTCATCAAGCACATGGATCTTGCCACAAAAAAAACCCCAAATCCAGAAAGAAAACATCATTTCCCTTCTGGCATTCCATGCCCTGAGTTCCAGACGCCAAACTCAGCCCATTTCCTCTCACTTCCCTGCACATGACGTCTATATTTTTTTTATTTTCGAGCTGGGATTAAATATTTAGAGATAAACTGGGAAATCCAGCGTGTGGAAGCGAGACAGCTCCTTGCTGAGCTGTGGGATGATCCTGGAGGCAGAGCCACACTCCTGCATTCCCGGGATAATCCCACCCCGTGCTCCAGACCATTCACACCACCAGAACCAGCTCCAAGAATTCCAATCCAAGGTTCAGATTCCGAGGCACAAGAGAAGCCCCAGATGTGCAGCGCTGCCGCTGGGCTGAGCGAGGGGCAGGAAGGAGGCACGGAGCAGTGGGAATGTGGAGCTGGAATATTCCTGCTGAGGGATAACGCTGTCCCTGCTGTGCTCAGCTCTTCCCAGAGCTCCCAACAGAGCTTTCCTGAGAAAGGAAACCCAAACAGGGATTTGGGCACCAGGAGGGAGCAGCTCCTGGGTCTGCTGGAGTGGGGACAACGAAATGGGAATTGTCGGAGTGGAGACCTTGGGGCCAAGGAAAAAGGAGGAAATTAAGGAGCCCTGGTCCTTGATCCCTGCCTTCTGCTGCTGCTCAGCCATCACTGTCACCAGGACGGGTTTGCTCCGTGATCCCCAGCAGCCCATGCCGGGCAGTGCCATCCCAGGCCATTCCTGTCACCCCCAGCTGGGCAGTGCCACCCTGGTGTCCCCAGCCAGGCAGTGCCACCTTGGTGTCCCCAGCCGGGCAGTGCCACCCCGGGCCACTCCTTTGCAGGAGGGGACACTTTGGGAATGTCACACGGAGTCACCCCCCAGCTCGGCCCGCAGGCTCCACAACAGCTCCCAGGCGCTCCCTGGGGATTTGCGGGAATCCCTCCCCTCTGGGAATAAACCTCCCGCTTTTCCTCCCGCTTTTCCTCCCGCTTTTCCTCCCGCTGTTCAGGGGAAATGCTGGCTCGGTGCCTGCGGGATGGAGCTCCCCAAAGCCTCGGGGCTCTCCCGGCAGGACCGGCCGTCCTCGCTCTGTCCCCTCTGGGATGTGACACTGCTCGGAGAAGGTGCCATCGGCCCCAAACCGAGGTTTTCCCCTCCCTGCATCCTCCCCAAAGCCCCTCATCCACGAGGGACCCAAAACCCTCCGGCACTTCCGAGCGAGCGCCCCAGCAGCACAACCTGGCAGCGGCTCCGGGGTGGTGCCGGCGCTGCCAGCGCATTCCCGGAGCCTTTCCTGCCGAAATCTGGGATGGGAGGAGGGGATCCGACACCCTGTGGGTTTGGATCGACCGCACCCAGCCCGCTCCGGGGAGCGAGAGGGGGGAGAAGTCCTGGTTGGCAGAGTCAAGTTCCTCGGCAGTGCAAGCGGCTCCGCTCCCTGGTTTTCACCTCCGTCTGGGAATATTCAGAATGTTCCTTTGGGTTTTTTTGGTTTGCTTGGGTCGGAGTATTTTTTTGTTTGTTTGGTTTGTTTTTTTTTGGCAAAGTAAATCAACGAGTAAAAAAAAAAAGAGATCAGCGGGACAAATGGCACAAATCAAACCAAAAGTGATTCCGGTGGGACCGGCGATGCCATCCAAGTGGGCATAGCATTCCTCACGGGAAGCTGGATTGGATGGAGCCTGGAAAGCTGGATTGGATGGAGCCTCGGAAGGGAACCCCGGGAGCGAGAGAGCGAGGGGAGCGAGCGGTTACCGGCTGTGCTTTGCACTACTTACCTTCGAAAGTCAAATAAAACTTTCCTCTGTCAAACCAAACGAGGGAAGGCTGTTCATTCTCTGTATGGCCAGGAGTTGAAGCGGGATGGGAAAGGTTAAGGAGAGGGAGAGAGAAGGACACAGTGTGAGTCACAGAGCAGGTCATTAATGTCGCTACGGGGAGGGGGCGAGGTGCTGCGGGGCGGTCACACGTGCAGGGACAGGGATGTGACACCGGCCGCTGGCTCGGGACGCAAAGCGGGAAGCAAAGCTATGGAAGCCCAGATGGAAGAGTCGTTCTGCCCGCTGGCTGAGCGCTTTGGAGGGGTTTTGGTTTTTTGGCCACGGTAGAAGAGGTTTGTCGGCTGCTGGCGGGTTGTGCCTGCGCTCCTCAGCATTCCCGGCGGGATGCTGCTCCGGGTGCCACCCCGCGGTGACACTCAGGGACAGTGACACGATCGCACTCGCATCTCAGGACACGACACTTGCAGAGAACCGGACACACACACACACACAGAGCAGCGGATCCTAGCTGGAGTCCTCCCTTTCCCATCACAACCCTGCGCTCCCACCGCCTCCAAAGCCGCCACGCTGGAATAACTCGGGATCGGGGGGGTGTGAGTGGGGGGAAAACAGCTTTTTGAGCTGTTAGATGAACCTTTTGGAATTCGGGAGGTGCCAACCTTCCACCTCCAAGTCCTTTGAGTCACTGAGAAACTGTCATGCAAGGTGCTGCGAGCGGTGGGTGCCGCTCCGAAGGCGGAATTCTTTGGAAAATCTTGGAAATTTCCCTGCTAGTACAGTACCTGCCGGCGTTTCACTGCGCCTTTCAAACGCGGGCAGTTTGTCAATAAAAGCATCATCCTCTGATAACACAAGCAGAAGAAACGCAAAGGAAAGAAAGAAAAGAAAGGAGAAAAAAAAAAAAAAGAACACAAAAAGAATGAAAACACGGATCCCAAGTGAAACCAAGCAGCGCACTCGTAGAGACAGAAATGACGGAAAAGGCACCGACACGGGAATCAAACAGCTCCTTGCTCTGCCAGGAATTGTCCAGACTGACATGCAGCCAACGAGGAAAGCACACCAGAACAGCACGGAGGACACGGAGATGGAGCATCCCTCCCCGTGCTCCCCGACAAACTCCATCAGACTTTGCCGCAGGGAACGGGAGACGGGGAATGAGGTGGAGACAAACTCCAGCCCCGGCTGGATCGGGGTGTCCCAGCCCCCGGGACCTGCAGCGGTCCCTGATCCCATCCCTGCACGCCTCCCACCCCAGCTCCTCCTCTTTTGGGAATTGGAAGTTCTCCCTCCTCTGCTGTGGATTTTCCTGGATGCTCACCCTGGGTGGGGACAACGCAGATCCCAAACCCCGCCTCTCTCTGCCTCTGCCCCAAACAGCTTTTCCCGGGGTTTAGGTTGGATTCCAGCAGGAAAGGTTCCTCATCCAGAGGGGGCTGGTACTGCCCACATCCCCAGGGAACGATCCCGGCCCCGAGGCTGCCGCAGCAGCTCCAGGAGCGTTTTGACACTGTTCCCAGGGATGTCCAGGGTGGGAATGTTGTGGGATCTGTGCAGGGCAGGAGTTGGACCCATGATCCCATTGATCCCTTCCCACTCAGCATAACCTGTGCATGGAGTTGGAAGTGCAACACTACAAAACCTGGGATGCTCCTCCTGCTGCCCCCTTTGGAGTTCCCCAGTCAGGGGTGACCCCAAGAGCCTGGATTTTGGCTCTCCTCCCAGGAAACCTCCACGGAGGGTGTGGGACCCCAACTTCTGCCCCTCTGCTCAGCACGGGGAGCTCATGAAATCATCAAACAGCAGCTTTTGTTCCCAAAAACACGAGAGGAAAAAAAAGAAATCCAAAGGGAGAGGCTGGGCTCGGGTGGCAGGAGCAGCCCTCAGCTCGCTCCCATCGCCCTCCCAGCCTCCCACAGCCCCTGGCACCGGCTCTGGCCTCTGCCTGGCTGTCCCCTCCCCTAAAGCCGTGTCCCTGTGGCCACCGTGCCCTCAGGCACCGCTCAGGGTCACCAGTGGTGCCACCAGCAGTGCCCGCGGCACAGGGCTCACTGTGCAGGTGACATTTCTGTCCAGGTGACATTTCCCCAGCTCCCTGTCCAGGTGACA
>NC_031777.1:29995616-30001604 GCF_001522545.3 Parus major | reverse complement strand
CTGTCCAGGTGACATTTCCCCAGCTCCCTGTCCAGGTGACATTTCTGTCCAGGTGACATTTCCCCAGCTCCCTGTCCAGGTGACATTTTCCCAGCGAGGTGCTGTGACAGTGACAGCCGGAACAGGGACGAGCACCCACAACACCTGAGAGTGAAGCAACAACAGGATGGAGACGCGCTCCGAGACTCCAGCAAAGCCACTGGGAGGGCTCGGGGCCACCGGCAGCGCGGGGACAGCCATGTCACCTTCCTTGGTGGCAGTGCCACCGCTCCCCAGGGTGACAGCAGTGACAAACGCTGCGGCCAGCGCGATGGCCGAGCTCACGGGATCTCCCGCCAGGCTGGCTTTTCCAGAGGCTTGGGAAGAAAAGACAGAGGAGGGAGGTGATCCTGGGAGGAGATGGAGCTGCGGGAAGCGGGGGGACGGCAGCCAGGGGTGGCAGGGATGGAGGAGGAGGAGGAGGAGGAAGGGGGAGCGCTGGCAGCAGGGACAGAGGGGACAGGAGGGGACAGAGGGGAGGGAGGAGGGAGGCGTGGGGGGACCCAGCACCTGGAGCTGGGAGCTGCCAGCCAGACTCGATTCCCATTCCTCATCTCAGCCCCGGGGTTTTGGCAAACCCCGCTTTTTGTCGGGATGTGCCTCCAAAAGGAAAGGGCAGCGTTTGGTTCTGCCCTAGGACGTGCCAAGCGGCTGGGAAAAGGCTTTTCCGAGACCCCTTTTCCTCTTACTGCTCTAAGTGGGAGTTTAAGACATTCCAAGAGATTCAATATTCCTGCACCCCCAGGTCTGGCTTCCAGCCCCACTCCCCTCCAGGCACAAGCATCCCCTACCAAAAAAAAAAGCTTATTTTGCCCCATTTTACAGCCCAGAACCACATTTTATATCATAACTCCCCTGACTTTCACCAAACACCCATTTCCCACAACATCTGGACAAACTTCCCTGGCAGTTGATCCCCCTGGAATCCCTTTTGGCATCTAAAACCCCGATGGAAACAAACAAGTCCGACCCCAAAGAAGGACCTAGCGAGTGCAAAGGCCTCAGGAATGATCCGAGGGCGCAGGAAAGGTGAAAGAACAGCAGCGCTGTGTGTGTTTACCGACGGTGGGAGTGGTGGCTGCACTCAGGGAATTGGTGGAAGAGATGGAAGAAGTACTTTCAGCACGGGCTAAAGGTGCTATCGGAGGAGGGCTGGAGGAGTGGATGGGAGGGCTAAAAGGCCTGGACTGGAGAGAAACATAAAAGAACACAAAGTTAAAGGGAAATCCACGCAGAAATGTTCATGTCAAACAAATACGATTTTGCCTGGCCCCTCCCGATTGCTCTGCTGGTGTTCCAGAGGAAAAATGGGAATGATTTGAGCTGTCGTTGGGTGAATGACAAAATGCTGATGGCATTTGAGCTTGGAGCTGGGAAATGAGGTGATCCCCAGCATGGTGGGAAATTCCCAGCCATCCACACTGGGGATGGGAGCTCCAGGGGCCTTGGGGTGGATGGAACGGGCTGGGCACGGGGAAGGGAGCAGTGCCCAGCAGGTGCCAGCTCCCCAGGCCCTTAAGGATCATTTTGGGGTGATTTAATCAACAGAATCCAACAGAATTTGTCTAATAATAAGTCATTTTATCATTTTATACCCTCATTATCAACCCTAAAACCCTCCCAGCTTACCTGAGGCAGCCTGGGGTGGCACACGGGACAGGGGCTGGGCACCCCCTGAGCCAGGCACCACTCCTGGGACAGCTGGAACTGCCCCCCAACCCTTCCCTGGGGCACATTCCCATCCCATCCCATCCCATCCCATCCCATCCCATCCCTTGCCGTGACCCTGGCCCGTGGTGGCACCACCGGGCTGGCACTGCCCTTCCCACGGGGAATTCCCCCTCCCTGGACAAACCCTGGAAAAGCCCATCCCATGCCGGGATTCCAGCCTGGGAATGCCCCCCGCCCCTCCCCACGTACCACATCGCTGACGGGGGGTTTGCCAGGGGGCAGCTTGGGCCGGGACGGGGGTCGGGGCGGTGGCGGCGGGGGGGTGCCACACGTGGCCAGCGGCGTTCCGGGACGAGCCGGGGACGAGGAACCTGCAACAAACGGGAGCTGTGAGCGCCCCACAGGCTCTGCCCCACTGCTGCCCACCCCAGAGTGCCCCCAGAGATGGGCACAGAACGTTCCAGAACGGTCGATGCCCGTGGATTCCTGGCGGGGGCTGCTCAATGCCTGGTTCCCTCCGGAAAGTCGGCACGGGAGGAGTTTTACGGCTTTCCCAAAAAATAGGGGCGGGAGGGATAGGGTGATGGATGAACCCGCTGGGAATTAGGGATTCTCATCACAGGGCAAAGCTCTGGCCAAGCAAAGAAGGGAGAGGAAGGTTCTGGGATTTCTGGGAGCACAGCACAGCTCCCAAGCCTCCGGAAGAGTCTCCCAAAGAAGGGGAGCTGATCCCAGGGCTCACACAGGCCCTGGCCCTGCTGTGAAGGGAATTCTTGGGATCAAATGGAAAAGGCAACAGGAGCTTCACAGAGGTTCCCGGAGCCTGCTCCGCTCCACACACGGGAAATTCCTTCCAGGAGAGCCCAGCAGCAGCTGGAGCTGCACGGAGGTGGCACCAGGACGTGAAGGGCAGCAGGAAAGGGAGGGAGATCCCAGCTCATTCCCAGGAGAGCTGGCCCAGGACAGAGCAGCTCCGTGCTCGGCTCAGACTGATGAGGTGATGACTTCATTGTTTTCCCACTTCCAAAAGAATCATTTCCTATGTTTTTTGGGTGATTGCTTAATCTGAGCTAGAGATCAAAGCTGGGTTTATAGAAACAAGAAGAGGTGAGGGAGAGCAGGCTCAGACAAGAGAGGGCCTGGATTAAAGAGTAAATTCCAGTCATTCCTTCGCACAACTCCAAAATTCAAGCTGCTTTTATTTCAAGGCCTAATTTGGGAACCAATGTTTGAATTTTTCCTTCCTTACACCAACGAAAGCCTTTCAAAATGGGAAAGACTTAGGGAAAAGTGACCTTGCAGTGTCACAGGATGGAGCCTCCCCGGGTGGGTTCTGTGGCCAAAGCCCTGGGGAGATGGTGGCTTCCACCCAGGGGATGGATATTTCCTGCACCAGAAGCTGACAGCATGTGGAAACCAGCATGGAATGTGAAATCTGCTGGAATGTTGGCCTCGGAGCAACGAGGGGTGGTGGAAGGGGGTTGGAACAAGACGAGTTTTGGGATCCCTCCCAACCCTTCCAGCGTGAGCCTGCCCCGGTGCCAGCCAGGGGAGCTGAGGGCAGGGGGAGATCCTGGGGGAGCTCTGCTCCACAGCACCCAAAAACGAGCCTTGGGAAGGCGGGAGGAGCGAGGCAGGTGCTGGATCTGACGCAGCTTTTGGAGGGTTTGCACCCTTTTTGTGCAGCTGTGGCCACACTTTGGATTCCCAGCCCTGGGAACACCGAGGTGCAGAGGGAGGCAAAGCAGTCCAGACTGAGACAGGAGATAATTCCTGGAGAAGGGATGTGCATCCTCTGGGAGAGGCTGAGCGGGGCTGCTCCATCCATCCATCTATCATCCATCCATGGATTCTATCCATCATCCATCCATCCATCCATGGATTCTATCCATCATCCATCCATCCATGGATTCTATCCATCATCCATCCATCCATGGATTCTATCCATCATCCATCCATCCATGGATTCTATCCATCCATCCATCCATCAACCATCCATCATCCATGGATTCCATCTATCCATCCATCCATGGGGAGCCCCTGGTGCTTCTCCATCCTGTGCTCAGTAGGGAATGGGCTGGGAGAGCCCGGATGAATCCCGGCGTTTCCCGCTCCTGGGAGCTCCTGGAGAAGTTCCAGCTCAGGCTGGACCCTGCAGCCCCCACAGGGACCCCACCCACCCCCGAGCCAGCACAGAAAAGCCACCAGCACTGAAGCAAAGCCACACTTGCAGCACCATCCACACTCAGGGGATGCTCCTGGAAGTGACAAAACCCCCAGGAAAGGGACACAAATTCCAGGCTCCCATGAGGAGGGCGACAGGGCTCGGATATGGAGCTGGGGGAGCTGCACATCCCACCCCACCCCATCCCACCACCAGTGCGGGTTCCTCAAGGCTCCGTGGGGTGATTCCCACAAAAACCCCCTTGGGTGGGAGCACAGGGGCTGAGCCGGGGTCAGGCCCTAAAAGAACAAGCTCAGGCTGCAGCTCCTGTGAGTAAACTCAGCCTCCCCCAGCTCGTTTGCGCTAATGAGCCGTTATAATTAAGCAGGCGAAGGCAGGCAGAGCTTCTCCCGGGGGAGAGGTTCACCCCGGAACGCATCCCCCCATCCCAGCAGGAACCGAGCGCTGTTCACACCCGTGAATTACCGGGATGAGAGGATGCGCTTAAAAAAAACCCTCCAAAAACCCAAACCCTGCACCTGAGGCTCACCCAGACGATTCTCCTGGAACATTTCCATTCCCACGGAGAACACAACAACAACAACAACCCCGCGCCACATTTTGGGGTGGGAGAGTGGGCGGCTCCGGGGAGCTCTGGGGGAAGCTCTGAGCCGCACGGGAGCGCAGGGAAGGACGCAGGACACAGGCTGGAAGCGCGGCACGGCTGGCTGGGACACACCACGGCCACAGCGAAGCACACCCGAGCTCACAGCACGTACCGCTGGTGCTTCCCGTGCCGGCGCCCGGGCCGGGGGACGAAACCACGGCGCGGTAGGTGGGCGGCGGAGGGGGCGGCGGGGTGGCTCTTTGGCCCGGCCCAAAATCTTTAGGAGAGGCGACGGGCTCGGCGGAATCATCCTTAAGGTGGGGCTGCTCGGAAAGCTTCTTGGGAGCTTCTTCCAGCTGCAGCGGCGAGGGCAGCGGGCGGGGATGCTCGGCCGGAGCGCTGACCGGGCTGCCCGCGGCCGCCGGAGGAGACGGAGCTTTTTCCCGGGGCGACAATTCCGGAGGAGCGTTTTCCGGGGATTGATCGGAAAAATTGACCCACTTGTCTTCTGCGGTGGCAGCAGCAGATTTGGGGGACGGCACGGGGCCAAAAATGCTGTCCAAGTCATTGATGGACGGGAGTTTGTCCCGTTTGGGCTCTGCTGCTGCCTGGTCCCCTCCTGTGGTCAGAGGAGGTTTATTTTACACCGAGCATTAAGAGAGGGCTGCGCTACTCTCTACGGGCTCTACTTCTACGGGAGAGGCTCTAAAATCACCTTTTCCTATTTAGATTTATATAATTCATGGGCAAGAAGGTTTCCACCACCACAGCCAGGTGAGACATGGAATGAATCCCGCGGGATCCAAAGGCTGGAGGAGGGAGCGTGCACCGCGAGCCAGCCGAGAATCCCAAATTCCCCCCGAATTTACGGCCTTTTTTTGTCCTCTAAACAGCATCACGTCCTCATCAGCAACTCAGAATTATCAGCAGATGTCAAAGGTGTGCACTCAGCACCCTGGCACCACTCGCTCTCTATATATATTTATAAACACTCAGGTAATAAATATATATATTTAGACATGCTGGAGTCTGGGCATGCAGCACAGGATGCACACGGGGAGAGTATTCCAGCCACAGGGAATGTATTCCAGCCACAAGCAGGAAGAGATCGGGATTTCAGGGCACACAGGTCAGGATTTCAGGGCACACAGGTCGGGATTTCAGGGCACACAGGTCGGGATTTCAGGGCACACAGGTCGGGATTTCAGGGCACACAGGTTGGGATTTCAGGGCACACAGGTCGGGATTTCAGGGCTCTGCTCACTGAGCCACCACACACCAACATCCCCACTGGACTCCAGAACCACCAGAGATCCATTAGCCAAGCGTTTCGCATCCAGGGAAGGGAGATCCTAACCCTAAATGCCCTTCTGGGATCCTCGTGGCAGCATCACCCCATCCCTGCTCCTCTGTTTTGGGGATCCACCCGCGGCTGTGCATTGGGGGTGGGAGGGGGGGATAAAACAGGGATTTACTAAACCAGGCAGGAACAGACACACAAGGCACA
>NC_031777.1:29991941-29994158 GCF_001522545.3 Parus major | reverse complement strand
GGCCGGGGGCAGGGGGGAGCCGGTGCGCGGCGGCGTGGCCGGGATGTTCTTCGGGGGGAGCGGCGGAGGGGCTGGAACAGAGCACAGAGAGGGGACGGGATCAGCTGGAGAGCGGCACATTCCATGGAATATCAATCATATCAATCATATCAATCATATCAATCATATCAATCATATCAATCATATCAATCATATCAAAAATAACAGCGTGGCTGGGAACGACCTTGGGCACTTCCAGGGATGGAGCAGCCGCAGGGAATTTCATCCCATCCCTCCCCACACCCTCCTCACCAGGAGGAATTCCTCCCCAACATCTCACCCATCCCTCTGGCAGTGGGAAGTCATTTTTTGTTGGGTTTGATGGAATTTCGCCCCCTTTTTAATTTTTACATCTCAGCCTGCGCTCCTGTTTCAAACCCCTAAATGAGCGTTTTAATTAAACCTGGGTTCCCTGAGGCACGGAGCTGCCTCCGCCTTTCTCCCGTGCTCATCCCACCTGGATCCGGGATGTGAATCCAGGATCGGGAATGCTGGGGCTAATTAACAGCGCCTAATTAACCAGCAGCGCTTTACAGGGGCATTTCTGGAAGGAAATGGTTCCCCAGCCCCCCCAGGCAGAGGGGAAGCTCCAAATAAAATCAGGGATTCGGGGTTGTGCTGCTCTTCCTGATGTTTTCCTGGAAAAATCCGGTGCTTCCATCTTTTCCAGCCAAGAAACCACAGCATGAAGGTGCAGGATCAGGATCCATCCCATCCCTCCATCCCTCATCAATCCCACTCCCTCCTCCACCCCACTGGAACCCAAACAAAGCGGGGAGGAAAAAAAAACCAACCCCAAAAACCCCTTTAATTTAAAATATTGTGGAATTGCACAGCCTGGATGAGGAGAACTCCAACCTTTCAGCTGATTTCTGGATATATTGATTTATTTTTGTGGTCACTTACTTCCAGTTGGAAAAGGTCTCGGAAGTTTTGGGGACTCTACGTTTGTGTTGGCGGGCTGGACCGACCCCCAGATCTCAGGCTGGTCCAGAGCAGCTGTAAAAATCAAAAAATAAACATTTAAAAGCGAAAAGTGACATTTTAAAAGTGAAAAACCCAAATATTTTCCTCCAGTTACGCAAAAACACGGATGAGACACTGAGGCTCTGGGAAAAGAGGGTCCAGACAGCGACAGGAACCTCATTAATTAAAGACAGGGGGTTCTGTAATGGTGGGTAATTAAAATCCTGTCTGATTTTGGAGCAGGAAGCACAATTAGTTTGACACTTATGCTGCTTGACAAACTAAACAAT
The DNA here is from genome assembly GCF_001522545.3 of Parus major. Classification (NCBI taxonomy): domain Eukaryota; kingdom Metazoa; phylum Chordata; class Aves; order Passeriformes; family Paridae; genus Parus; species Parus major. Next base: position 29,992,863 of record NC_031777.1, on the reverse strand, counting down.
GCCAGGGATGGATTTGGAGGCTGATTGTGGGAAGGAAAACATTGTATTGACGGCAAAAGTGGCCTGGAATTTTAGGATATGCAAAAAAACAAAATAAAACAACAACAACAAAAAATAAAAAAACAAAAACCCATCAGGTATTAAAATGAAAATTGTATTCCCAGGGAATAAAGGGGGAGGGAAAAAATTGTATTTTTATGTATAATTTGGATTTCTTGGCATTTTTTTGTGCAGAGAACTGCTTACAAACGTTGCTTTGATGAAAAGAATTAAGTGGAGTCGTTAATGGTGGGACATAACGAGGCTACGGGGGCAGAGGCCTCTCCCTGAGCTCCTGGAGGACCCAGAAGGAGGAGGAGGAAGAGGAGGAAAAGATCTCTGGGCATGGATGGGGTTGGTTTTGGGGAAAACAAGTCCTGCAAGGCTCCTGCGCTTTGGGAAAAATCAGAAGGATTTTTGGAAGGAGCAAAGTGCTAAAGGAGGGGCAAAAATGGCATTTTTAAGATGGAATTTCCTAGGAATGGAGGGCTCCAGAATCCCCCGATGGTTTGAGTGGGAAATCCTGAGTTGTGATATTCCTGAGCTGTTCCCTGCCAGCAGCTCTCCCAGACCTCACAATTAACTAATTGACTTAAGCACTTGCTCTGTTTCCACCCAGCCCGAGTTAACCCGGCCTGGAACCCGTCCTTCAACCCCAGCCTGGGCTGTTCCCTCCTCCTGCAGGGGCCTGGGAATGAGGGAATCGGGGAATTGGGCAGGGAAAACCCTCGGAGCCCATCGCAGCCACCCCGAGCGTGTCCCCGAGTGTCACATCCACAGTTTTGGGGTCCCTCCAGGAGTGGGGATCCCTGCTGGGGCTGGGGACCTTCCCACGGCCCTGACAGGAGATGCCACCATGGCCCAAAGTCACCCTGGCCCCAAA
>NC_031777.1:29986162-29990451 GCF_001522545.3 Parus major | reverse complement strand
CCAGGGATCCAGGGGCTGCCCCAGCTGCTCTGGGAATTCCATTCCTCCCCCTGGCAGGGAACAATTCCTTCCCAAAATCCCTTCTAACCCCTGGAGCTTCCCATCAAGCACAGTGGGAATGTTCCAAACCCAGACCGGGGTGAGGTGCCTGAAGCTTGGATAATCCCACCCTGCACTGACCTGGCGGGGTCTGGCGTGGGCGTGGAGCGCCGGGGCCGCGTGATCTCCTCACCTGGGGCAGGACAGACGTGGATGAGAGTCATTCCCACTCCAGAGCACCCTCCTGTCCCCCCAGACCCCCCTGCTGTCCCACCCACCCCGCTCTGCAGATCCTGGCAGGAAAAACCTGCTTTTAATTCCCATTTATTTCTGCACAGAGCTAAACCAGAGAACTGTGCTGGTATCCCAAGGATGTCCCCCACACCCTTCTCCAAGGAAAACTTTTGGGAGCCACCAGCTCTGCCAGGATCACTTGAAACCAAATTGAACTCACTCCTTTCCCCCCGCTCTCCCAAACCCCTCTGGCAGGTGCAGTGTGGTTTTTACAGGCTGCAGGAGATACTCACTGGATAAATTCCTTTTAATCGTCCCCTGGAAGGAGAAACACAGGGATAAGTGGGATGCACGGGGACACGGGTGCTTGGCACCCCAGGAACAAAGCAGCCCAGCAGAGGTGACATTTCCTGGAGGTGGCTGAACTCCAGGGAGCAGGAAACCCTACAGGAAACCCTACAGGAAACCCTACAGGAAACCCTACAGGAAACCCTACAGAGAAGTTCTGAGCCCCACCAAGCCACCGCTGGCAGCTCTAAAATCCCAAGTGCCACATCCACAGGGATTTTAAATCCCTCTGGGAATGGGGACCAGCACTGCCAAGGGCTCATGGAGCACAACCCAAACCCTCCCAACCGCGGCAGTGGGGACGCCCCAGAACCAGCGCAGATCTTCCCAGCCTTGGGGACCCCTCTGTGTGATGGAGGTGCCACCGTGGCTGCGGTGACACTGTGGGGTGTGTGGCGCCATGGGGTGTGTGGCGCCATGGGGTGTGTGACGCCATGGGGTGTGTGACGCCATGGGGTGTGTGACGCCGCTGACCCCACACCCCGTGCCCGCCCCAGAGCCCCGGTGTGCCCCAGGACCCCATTCCCGTTCCCAGGAGTGGGCTCTTACCGGGCTGCGCCGCTGCGGTCAGCGAGAAGGGGAGAGAAGAGACACCTGGTCAGAGAGTGACAGGTCAGCACCCCACGGTCCCCAACAGCCCGTGGGTCACCCTGGGAGAGCCCCCCAGGATGACCCAAATCCTGGGAAACGGGGGGATTTCCCCACTGGAAGCTGAGCTCTCTTGGAGGAGCCCCAAGGCCCCACGGATGGGTTTTCCTGCCTTCTCCTACCTTTGGATGTGCTCGATCCAGGTAAAACCGAACCCTTGGGCACCTTGTGCACATTCCTGGACCCAAACTGCACCCCCAGAGCCAAGCCCAGCTCTATTTTTACACATTCTATTTTAAAATGCTCTAAGCCAGCGATAAAGGAAATTAAACTCCGTTCTACAAGGGCAGGATTTGCTATTTGCTTTTGGCATCTCAGCTCTAGACACAGGACAAGAGCACACAGGGCTGGGTTCAAACATTCCAGGAGATAAAAATTGCTTTTCTTACCGGACTTTTCCTCTAAAAGAAGGCAGGGAGAGGAAAAAAAAAATAAAAGAGAGGATGAGAAGGTGAGGGATTATTTCCCTAAGGAGGAATTGAAGATTTGTGTTGGGTTAAAGACGCAGCAGAGCAGAGGGACAGGAGTGCTCCAGCTTCACCCGTCATGTGCGAGACCAGAGGAACAGGGAGCATTTGGAAATATAAAAGTTGGGTCTGAACCAGGTTATGGAAAGAATTCCATGCCCTGGCCATTCTCAGTTGAGGCACCAGAATTCCCAGTGCAGTTCTGGTATGAGAAGCCTGGGAATGAGGGTGGCTACGGACACCTGGCACCAGCTGCCTGGAGAAGCTGGGGCTGCCCCTGGATCCCTGGGAATGTCCAAGGCCAGGCTGGAGCAGCCTGGACAATGGAATGGGAATTTAGGTCCCAATCCATGGGATTTCTGATCTCTCTCCCAGCAGGGATGAGGTGTCGGAGCGGGGCTCTGCAGAGGGTTTGGAGGGAAGACAAGCCCAGGATGAGGGCAGGGACCTGGCAGCGAAACCCGGGATTCCTGCGGGTGCCAGATCCCTGCAGGCAGCTCCTGCCCTGGGCTCTGGTGCTTCCCTGGCCCCTGCCAGGATCCAGAGCAGCTCCACACCCCGGCCCATCTGCTCCCTTTGGCTGCACGGATTTGGGATCCTCCCTGATCAGGGAGCTTTTCCCTGAGCACATTCCACAGGGAGGCTCCGGCTGCAGCCCCAGGGATCGCCCCAAGGCACAGCATCATCCCCCTCCAACCCAGCACCCAAATCCTTCAGCCCATCCCACGCTGGGATCCTCCTCACCCCTTCCCAAACAACAGCAAACCCCCAACCCCGGCAGGAAAAACCCCATGGAAAAGAGGAGACAAAAATCACGTTTGGTAAAATGCACGTTCCACCAGAATTTGGTTTTCCTAATATTTATATTATTATTATTATCATCATTATTAAATTGTTCATTTTGAGGTTGGGTTTTCCCCCTTTTTTTTGGTGCTTCCCAAAGCATCCAAGTGCCATTTCCAATCCTGGGATGCCAACAAACCGAAACTCCCTGGTTTGGGAAGCAGAAACAAAACACAGGGATTTTATTTCTGCTTGGCTTGGGGAGTTATTCACACTTCAGACCCAGGTTATTTATAAATCATGGAAAGCTTTGTCTGGGAAGTCACCAAAGGCCACACTAAAACCTCCTGAAATCCCAGAATCCAACGTTTTCATGGGATGAGCCAACAGGAATCTTAACAAGCCTCAGGAAAAGCGGAGTGGGGCGGTCTTTATGCCAAGCTGGACTAAGGAAAAATTACCTTTCCTTCCAGAAACCCGGATTCACCTCCAGGGTGGGAAACACCCCCCTAAAATCCCATGGAAAATCCCACAGATGCTTTCCTTGCCTTGGGAATCAGGGCAAGACCCTGAATGATGATGATTGATTGCAATTCCCCTTTTTCCTCATTGAAAAAAATGCGAAGAGGGAGGGGAAAAAAAAAACCCTGGGGAATAAAACATCCCAATCTCTTTTCTGAGCAGGAAAGGGAATTTTTACACCGTTTCAAACTGGAAACATCATTCCAACCCTCCTGAGCAGCACCTGCAGCCACCTCCCTGCAGAAGGACCCCGGTGCTGGATTCCAAACCATCAACCAAGCTCCCGCCAGATCCCAGATCCCTGTGGGATTCCTGGGATCTGGGAGGAGCAGGAAGGGAGCAGGGACTCACCACGGGGGACGGAGAAAGAGCGATGTTGCCTACGGAGGCCTTGAGCTCGTCCACGGTGGCGGCGCTGCGCAGGACGTCCTTGGCCTGCAGGGGCTTGATCTTGATGTTGAACTTCTTGTGCGCCTCCTCCTCCTCCTCGGACTCGCTGGAGGAGTAGAAGTGCTTTCCTTTGGTAGGTAGGGCACAGTTAAGGGATTTTCCCTCCTCAGGGATCCCCGGCTGGGCTGGCTGGAGAGAGGGGATCTCGGTGGTCCCGGAATGCTGATCCCAAACTGGGGGAGGAGTTCCTGTGCTGGGCCTGTCGCTGCCAGGGGATAAATCCAGCCCAGGGGGTCTGGCCATGCCTGGATTTCATGGAATTGTCCAGCTTGGAAAAGCCCTGTGAGACAATCGGGTCCCCCAGTGCTGGCCCGTGTCCCCAAGTGCCACATTCCCTGTGGATTTCAAACCCCTGCAGGGATGGGGACTCCACAACTGCCCCAGTGCCTCACCAGCCTTTTCCAGGAGGATGCTTTCCCAATATCCAGCCTAAACCTGCCCTGGAATTTGAGGCCATTCCCTCATCCTGTCCCTGTTCCTGGGAGCGGAGCTGAGAGCCAGGAGCTCCTCCCTGTTCCTCCTTTTCTCTGGGATAACCATGGACATCCCGGTCTCCATGGAGCATTCCCTGCTCCTCCTTTTCTCTGGGATATCCATGGACATCCCGGTCTCCATGGAGCATTCTCCATGTTCCTTTTCTCTGGGATAACCACGGACATCCCGGTCTCCATGGAGCATTCTCCCTGCTCCTCAATTTCTCTGGGATAACCATGAACATCCCGGTCTCCATGGAGCATTCTCCATGTTCCTTTTCTCTGGGATAACCATGGACATCCCGGTCTCCATGGAGCATTCTCC
>NC_031777.1:29981012-29986092 GCF_001522545.3 Parus major | reverse complement strand
TCCTCACTCCACAGCAGTCAATCAAAGACAATCCCAACGCCTCAGGGAATTCCCTCAGGAATTCAGCTTCATCTGCGGAGTGCCAGCTCCAGATGAAAATCCAAAGGTGGAAAGAAATAGGAATAATTACTAATAAATAATAAAAATAACGAAATGAGAAGAGCCTGCCTGCCAACCCCAGCTCCCGTTTCAGGACGGAACGCGAGAGGCAAAGCCGAATCCAAAGGATATCTCCCGGTTCCTCGGGTCGGATGCTGTATCCCTCCTCATCCAGCTCAGGGGAGTTCTGGATAGGGGAAAAACAAAAAGAAAAAACACAGAAAAAAAATTAGAAAATCCAGGAAAATTGGGAATGTTCATTCCTGGAAAGCTGGAACAGCTCTTTCCTCCTGCACAGCCCAAGCCCCCAGAGCAAAGGGTGCCTCAAATTCCACCGTTTGTTTTGTAGAAGGGAAGGTTTTAATCCTTGTTTATAATCCAAAGTTTTCTCTGGATAAACTGCAACACCCCGTGGGCCAGGATGGAGCTCTCCAGAGCCAGCCCATTCCTGGGAATTCTGGCTGACCTGCAGGTGTGGGATTGGTGTCTGGACAGAGCTGATTTCACCCAAAGAGCCCAAAATGAGTGTGGGAACAGCCTGGGATCCCCATGGGAAGCAGCTGGAAGCAGGGAATCTCCAGGGGACACTCACGTATCTGTCCCAGTCGATCTCCGCGTAAAATCCATTCGGGGCTCCATTGGTTTTCTTCTGGAAAGGAAAATTCCCGTGGTTTAAATGGAGGAAGCAGGAACACGGCACACATCAGAAATCCAACAGCATTCCCCGTCTCTGGAATTCTCCCAGCCCAGAAGGATGGAAGGAGGGGGTTTTTTGAACATTCATTAGGTGGACATCCACCATTCCTTAGGGAAAAGAGAGGAAATGTCCGCTTCTCCGTGCTCTGGGATGTTCCAGCCCTTGGGAAGCTCCATCAGGAAATGTTTACTGGGAGATAAAGCCCTTCCTCGAGAAAGGGCAGCCCCAGGAAGGATTCCAATCCCATTATCCCACATGCCAGGCGTTGTGGATTGGGGATGGAGCAGTGGGAAGGGTCTGGGATGAGTCCATGCCATGAAACACCGACACACACAGGAACTGCTGCTTGGGATCCAGGGAATTCCCTTTGGAAGGGGCTCCGGGCATCCATCACCTCTGGAACCCTTTCCTGGTTGGCTCTGAGCACCCAAACCCATCCAAAGTCCCACAGCCACCACAATTTTGGGAGCTTGAATGGGATAATCCAGCTCCCTTGAGCTTCCAGAGGGAACATTCCCATCCCAGCTCCCTGCTGAGGGTCTGACAGGATGCACTCCCTGCTCCAGGGCTGGATGCAGCCCCTCACTCCACATCTCCCGAGGATGGAGCAGCTTCCCTGGGAGCTCAGCTGTGGGAAAACCTCCTCTGGATTCCGTCCCGTGGGAATTCTGGGCGCTGTTCCACGGGATTCCTGCTTTTCCCCCATCCATTTGTATTCAACCCCGTTCCCATCAGCCTGGCTGACCCTGAAGGGCTTTTCCTACAACTCTGGGCTCCAAAGCGAGGGTGATTCCCTGTTTTCCACACCCCTGTGGGAGCTGGGAGCCGAGCTCTGTTTTCCTTACCCCGTTTTTATTTCCTCCTTCCTGCGTGCCCTCGGGTTTGCTATTGGAAGTTGGATCATTGGGATGAGGGCTGGGCTGCTGCAAGGGTGGGGGCGGCAGAAAAAGGGTTAAAATATCTCCTCCTCAGCCGGGATTTGGGGGTTTTTTCTTTTTAAAAACCAAGTTTTAGGGACTAGGGGACACGGGTTTATCGGGAAAGGGGGGCTCAGCTGGGGCTCCCCCAGGATTAAAGGTGGATTTTCCTGTGGGCTCTGTTCAGCAGTCAGGATCTGCCTCCTGGCCACGCCAGCAAAAATGACCTGGGAAAGGCTCTGGAGGATGAAAAATGATATCAAATGTCTCCATCTGCAATCCCTCTCCTCAAACACCTTCAGCAGCTTCATTTTATTCCCTGAAAATTGCATTTCTGCATCCTTGGAGAGGACAGCCGAGGTCCCTCTGCCCACACCTGGCCGGGAAAAGCTGCCCGTGGGATTTCTGCTGGAAGAGGGAACGGCCTGGGGATGTTCCCTGGATATTCACGGAGTTAAAGCTGGAGAAAAGCTCCAGGATCATCCAGCCCAAGCTGTGCCCCATCCCCACCTCGTCACCAAGTGCCACATCCAAGTGTTCCTTGGACACCTCCAGGGATGGGGACTCCAAACCTCCCTGGGCAGCCTTTTACTGGAAAATTCCTCCTGATGTCCAACCTAAACCTGTTCTTTATCAATTTATCCAACCTAAACCTGTTATTTATTATAATTTATCCAACCTAAACATGTTCTTTATTAATTTATCCAACCTAAACCTGTTCTTTATTAATTTATCCAACTTAAACCTGCTATTTATTAATTTATCCAACCTAAATCTGTTCTTTATCAATTTATCCAACCTAAATCTGTTCTTTATCAATTCATCCAGCCTAGACCTGTTATTTATTAATTCATCCAGCCTAAACCTTTCTTTATTAATTTGTCCAACCTAAATCTGTTCTCTATCAATTCATCCAACCCAAACCTGTTCTTTATCAATTCATCCAACCCAAACCTGTTCTTTATCAATTCATCCAATCTAGACCTGTTCTTTATCAGTTTATCCAACCCAAACCTGCTCTTTATCAATTTCTCACTGCTGAGCAGAGCCCTGCTGAAGGCACTACCTTTGCTTTAATCCCAATTTCCTAACAAGCAGCTTAAAACACACAGGGAGGGCCCCAAGCCGAGGATTTTGGGTCAGACTGGGGGGAAAACCAAAACAATTCCCTGCAAGGAGCAGCTTGCCCCCCCCAAAATTGTATCTTTTTAAAAGCTACCCCAGCACTGCTCTCTCTGCTGAGCCTTGCAAGGGGCTCGTCTTCATTTTAAGGTGAAATTCTAAAATCTGGATTTGCTGAAGAAATAAACCCAGTCTGAACCCAGCTTATTTTTGGTGCCCAGCGCTAAAAGAGACAGGGCCCATCTCTAGCAGGGATGTTTCTAACACCAGGAATAAAAGCAGCAATAATTTAAAATAAAACAAACTAAAACCACAAACATCTCTTTGTTTTCAGGTTAATATAGAAAATAAAAATAGAGGTTGGAAACAGCTGCTCTGGCAATTTCCCCTGAACTCCTCAGGCAGCAAATCCGGCCCAAGCCAATTAGCAGGAGTGGAAACGAGGATGAGGAGCTGGGCTTTAGCTCCTCCTGCCCCTCTCACGTCTCCCCATGGAGATTTTTATAGGAAACCTGGAATTTGGTGCTTTTTTTAACCTGGGATTTTACATTTCTTTTCTATATTAAACAGAAAACTGTTGACAGATGCTGATGGAGGGGGAAGGGGAGGTGGCACTGGAGGGGGAATACTCACGATGCCATCCCTGTCTGGTGAGCCTCTGGAAAGAACAGAAAAAGGAGTGGTGTTAGTGCCCAAAGTGCACCCAATTAACCAATTAATTAAGTTATTTTTTAAATTAATTCATGGCAGCAAAAAGTATATATTACAGTTTTATTATATAGAATATAATGAGATATTATAGATATATAATTATTATAATATAAAATATATTATATATCACATATTATAAATAATAAAATATATTCTATATATTATATATAATATAATATATAACATTATATACAATAAAATATATATTATCCAATATTATATGTATTATCTTATATTCTATATAATAAAACCGTAATATATAATAATATATTATATTATATATTATGCCATATATAATATTATATAATATACTGTATATATTATATACAGTATAATATATAATATATTATATCTAATATTTATGTATTATATAATATTATTATATAAAATACAATAATATTACATAATACATATAATTATATATTTTTATTAATATATCATAATATAATATAATAATATATTATTATATAATAATAATATAATTAAGCTAACATTATATAATACATATAATATTAGCTTAATTAATATATTAACATTAATAATATATGTATTATTATATTTTATATAATAAAACTGTAATATATAAAATATATATTATATATCTATATTTAATTAAATTAAAATTTAATTTAATATATTTATATTACTTATTCTATAATATTATTGTACAACATTACATTATTATTATATTAGATAATTAGAATATGTATTATTTTATCACATAAAATTAATACAGAATCACAGAATTTTCAGCACATCTGAGTTTCCTGCTCCTCGTGGAACCCACACAAGGACACAGAATTTTTGCCCTCCCGTTATCCACTGATACATTTGAGGTTTATCAGTAAATAAAGCACTGCTGGCGCTGTCCCAGCCTCATCCCTGCCCTGTATCCATCCTTTTGCAGGAGGTAAAAATCCCATCAGGAGGAATTCCCAGGCTTTAGTTCAGCCAGGAGATGCTGAAGGGATTGGGAAACCACCGAGGCTCCCAGAGATGGGATTTGGGATCTGGGCTGGTTCAGGGCTGCTCATCCCGGTGCTGCCCTGAGCCATTCCGAGGGGTGTAGGGAATGCGAATTCCCACGGATTCCAGAGGGGTTCCTGCACATCCCGAATTTCCTGCGCTGCCAGGGATGCACCACCAGCTCACACCTGACTCGGGGTGTCACTCGGAGCCCCTGGGTTTCACCAGGAATAACGCCATTCCCAAAGTTCTCCATTAATCCGTGCCTGTGTCCCAGCTCTATTTATCTCTTTGCACAAAGGTCCCTGAAATCCTTCAGGAGTGGCAAAAATCGCTTCTGCTCCTGCTCACTGCGCGATCCCCAGCACAGGGGGTGGCGCCTCCTGCTCCCATCCCAGCTGGAATTGCTGGGGAGAGCCTCCCCAGGTGGGGGAAGAGCAGCAGCTCCAGCCGAGCCATTCCAGCCCCATCAGCAGCTCCAGGGACCCAGCGCGGTGTCCTGGGTGGCTGCAGGGTGTGGCAGATGCCACCATCCCTGCCTTCCTTCTCCATTCCATCCCTGCCTTCC
>NC_031777.1:29979424-29980652 GCF_001522545.3 Parus major | reverse complement strand
CCATCCCTTCCTTCCCCTGTCCCATCCCTTCCTTCCTTCTCCATTCCAGCCTTCCCTTCTCCTTTCCATCCCTTCATTCTCCTGTTCCATCCCTTCCTTCTATCCCATTCCATCCCTCCCCTCACATCTCTCCCGTCCCATCCCTCCCTTCTCTCCCGATCCCATCCCTCCCTCCTCTCCCGATCCCATCCCTCCCTTCTCTCCCGATCCCATCCCTCCCTTCTCTCCCGATCCCATCCCTCCCTCCTCTCCCGATCCCATCCCTCCCTTCTCTCCCGTCCCATCCCTCCCTCCTCTCCCGATCCCTCCCGCCTGCAGGGATTTGGATTTGGAGAGCGCCCAAAGCCCTTGGGGGTGTGACCACGCCGTGACCCCGCCGTGCTAATCACGGCTGCTGCTAATTGCAGCGTCCTCCGGGGTGGCCTCTCGGCGACCTCCCCAGCGCCCTGGGATCCTCCTGTCCCTGCCAGCAGCTCCCCGACCTGCCGGGAACAGCGGGATGGAGCCATGGAAATCTCAGCGCTGGATAAAGCCATTTTTCCATGGGAAGACGCAAAGGAGCCTCATTCCCGCCCATCCTGATAAATTATGGATGAACTCAGGCCCAGCTGGAGCTGCCACAGCCCGGTGGATGGATGCCACCATCCGCAGGATGCATCTCAGGGATGTAAATCCCTCTTTTGGGATGTGCTCCATGTGTCCCGTGCTCTGGGACAGCAGGAAAAGCCCAGCCCAGCTGCCAGTGCCACCAGGGACACCTGGCCAGGCCTGGGGATCTGTCCCCTGGCATGGGAAACCTCCAAACAGCTCCCACCAGGACATGGAACAGCTCAGGGAAACAAATTCAGGTGGAATAAAAGGAAAAGCCTCGGAGTTTCTGCCGAGATGTGGAAGAGCCGAGCGGAGCTGCAGGAGGGGCCTCTCCCTGCTGTCCCCAGGACGTGGTGGCTCCTGTGCCACAGCTCCAGGGCCACAGCCACGGGGGCTGAGAATCATGGAATTGTTTGGGCTGGAAAAGCCCTCTGAGACCATCAAATCCAAGCATTCCCACCACTGACCATGTCCCCAAGTGCCACATCCACAGGGATTTTAAATCCCTCCAGAGATGGGGACTCCTGGGCAGCTGTGCCAGAGCTGGACAACTCTTTCCAGGATGGAATTTTCCCAAATATCCAACAAAAACCTCCCCTGGCCCAGCCTGAGGCCGTTCCCTCTCCTCCTGTTCCTG
>NC_031777.1:29972737-29979149 GCF_001522545.3 Parus major | reverse complement strand
TTCCCAGCTCCCTCAGGGATTCTCCAGCCCCTTCCCAGCTCACTCAGGGATTCTCCAGCCCTTTCCCGGCTCACTCAGCCTCTCCTGGAGCTCCAGCCCCTTCCCAGGCCGGGCTCAGCCCCCACCCCCAGCATCCTCCACCAGATGTGGGAAGAATCCAGATGTTTTCTGGGAAAACACCTGTTTTCTGTGCTGCACCAAGCCCTGCACCTTCCCCACCCTGAGCTTCCCCAAACCTGCACAAACACCGGCATAAATCAAATTTACATCTCCAGGAGCTCTGCAGAGCTGAATCCACTCCAGCTCCGGGGACTCCTTTTCCAACAAGCCCCAAAAATCCCGCAGGCACGAGGAACCCCACAGCAGCTCCCAGGAAATCCCACACTGGGAAACAGCTGGAATGAGCTCGCTGCTCAAACTCCATCCAAAGATAACAACAGCCTGGGATGCCCCAAATTCCAAACCACATCCAAACCATCAACTCACGTGGAGTCAGTGTCCTTTTCTTTCTTGCGTATCCCAAAGGCCTTCCTGGTGCGTTTTTTCAGTCCTGGGGGAGAGAGGAGCACAAAGGAAAAGGCAATATTAAAATCCCAATAAATCCTCCCGAAGGTTCCTCCTTCCCTCCCCGGCTGTGATCCATAAATGAGGTGGGAAAAGGGATCCCAGGAGCCAGGAGCTGCCAGGAGGTTGTGGGGACATTTCTTTCTGCCTTTTATTTGTTCATTTAATGCTTATTAACTCCCTCTCAGAGTGGGGGACAAAGTTATTGCCCACTTAATATCCCACTCTCCATATTTATTTCCCAGTTATTATTTCCCACTCCATATTTATTTCCCAGTTATTGCTTCCCACTCAATATTTATTTCCCAATTAATATTTCCCAATCAATATTTATTTCCCAGTTAATATTTCCCAGTTATTTTCCACTCAGTATTTATTTCACAGTTAATATTTCCCAATCAATATTTCTTTCCCTCTCAATATTTATTTCCCACTCAATATTTGTTTCCCAGTTATTATTTCCCACTCCATATTTATTTCACAAGTAATAATTCCCACTCCATATTTCTTCCCCACTCAATACTCCCCAGTTATTATTTCCCACCCTATATTTATTTCCCAGTTATTAATTCCCAGTTAATATTTCCCACTCAATGTTTGTTTCCCAGTCATTATTTCCTAATCAATATTTATTTCCCACTCAAAACTTATTTCACAATTAATATTTCCCACTCCATATTTGTTTCCCACTCAATGTTTATTTCCCAGTTATTATTCCCAATATTTCCTCCTTTTCCATGCTGTTTTTTGGGCACTGGTGAAAGGAGGAAAAACCCTCCTGAGGTTTAAATCCCAGTTTAAACCCCGAACCTGGCTGTGCTCAGCTCTGGTTTTTATCTGCACAACACCTGGGACCGAGGATGCCGGAGCCAGCCTGGAAATCCTGGAATTCCAGGGCCCCCAGGAAGCACCACAACCCTTGGGAAGCAGATGGAGCACAGTGGGTCTCTCCAAGCTTCTCCCTCTTTTTGCAGAATGCCAGGATGATTTGGGCTGGAGGGGATTTGAAAGCTTTTCCTGCTTCCCACGGGCAGGGACATCTTCCCCCATCCCACATTTCCAGCCTCTGGGATCCATACATTCCATAAAAGCAGCTGAACCTCGCAGGCTCACCCTGCCCTGGATGTCTCTGCTTTCCCAAATCCATCCTTTTCCCCATCCCCACAGCTCCAGGGCTCAGGTGAGGCAGCAATAACTGAGGAATATTCCCATTAATGTCCCCCCTGGACAATCCTGGTGCTCCAGACCCCGAGTGGAGCGGGAGGAGCCCCAGGGCTGCGCTGATGTTTGGGATCCTCCGAAGCAGAACCCGGATCTGCCTGGAATGAGCTCCGGAGCTCGGTTATGTAAGAATTCCATCTGCCTGCAGCAGTGGGGATGGAGGGGAAAACAGGGATTTTTGGGAAAGGGGGAGCAGAAAGGAGGGGCTCCGAGAGCAGAAAACCCCCCAAACCCTGCCATTCACCCCGAGGTGACACCACAAAGGGCTCAGAGTGGGGGTTCCCAGGATTGGGATCTCCCAGGAGCTGCCCTGGCGCAGGAAAATTCCCAATCCAGAGGGGCAGGGACAGAGCCAAGGGTTGGGATTTGCTGCTCCCCAAACCCTCTCAGGAGGTTTTAGGGATGAAGCACCCCAAGACCCTCCTGGCAAGACTCAGCCCGATAAGAGAGAATTGAATCCTTCCATGACCATCACAGAAATCCCACCTGGAATTCACAGTGCTGGAAATTCCAGGAAAGAATCAAATCTTTCCATGGATATCCCAGCATTGGATCACAGAAATCCCACCTGGCTGGGAATTCCAGGGAAGAATCAAATCTTTCCATGAATATCCCAGCCTAGGATCACAGAAATCCCACCTGGAATTCTCTGCGCTGGAAATTCAGGAAAGAATTGAATCTTTCCATGAACACCAACAGTTTTGGACCACCAAAATCCCACCTGGAATTCTCTGTGCTGGAAATTCCAGGAAAGAATCCAATTTTTCCATGGACATCCCAGCCTTGGAGCACCAAAATCCCACCTGGAATTCCCTGCACTGGAGATTCCAGGGACAAATAAAATCTTTCCATGAATATCCCAGCCTTGGAACACAAAAATCCCACCTGGAATTCTCTGCACTGGAAATTCAGGAAAGAATAAAATCTTTCCATGAACATCAACAGTCTTGGATCACCAAAATCCCACCTGGAATTCCAGGACTGCCAGAACAATCCCAGGCTGATCCAGCCCTGCTGGATCTCACCTCAAACACAAAAATCTCCCCAAATCCAGGGCATTATCCAACCCCTACAACCCTTTTTAATTCCCTGCTATCCATAAAAATTCCATCAGGGAAACACAATTCCCTGTTTAAAACTGTGAATCTCCCTCTGTTTTCCTCTTGAGAAGGACCAGCATCATTTAACAGCTAATAAAAATATTAGAAAGACAAATAAATATCATATACGCTGATAAAAATATTAGAAATGCCAATAAAAATATTATAAACAAAAATAAAAAATATGAGAAACGCCAATAAAAATATGAGAAACACCAGTAATTATTAGGAATGCAAATAAAAATATTATAAATGCCAATAAAATATTAGAAACGCCCATTAAAATATTAGAAATGCCCATAAAATATTAAAAACACCCATAAAAATATTAAAACAAAAAAAATTAGAAATGCAGATAAAAATATTAGAAATACAAATAAATATAACTATAAATAAAAATATTAGAAATACGAATATAAATATGAGAAATATATAAAATAATATATGAAACAATATATAAAATAATATATGAAACAATATATAAAATAATATATGAAACAATATATAAAATAATATATGAAACAATATATAAAATAATATATAAAACAATATATAAAATAATATATAACAAAGATAGATATAATATAGATATAAAAATACCCAAAAAATACTTTAAAAATCGAAAAAAATAATATATAATAATACCTAAAAAAAATCTAAAGATATCATTATTTTTATCACTTATAATTATATAAGAAATAAAATATATCATATAGAAATACATGATAAATAACATATAAATAAATAGATAAAAAATTTTGGGCTGTCTTCTAGGAATTCCTGCCCTTCTCCCACCAACCCCTCTTCCCTTGCACAGGAAATTTTGGGATTGGGAATAAAAGAATTTGGAATAACAAAATATTTGCAGCCCCAAACCCCTCCCAGCAGCTCAAAGATCCCAGCCCAGCGCCTGCACTTTGCCCCATTTTCTGCTGGGTAATTAAATTAATTAACGCCTTCCCAGCATTCCAAAGGGCTCGTGAGCGGCTCAGGGATAACCTGAGCCCTTCCCCGTGGCATTAATATTAATTAATTCTCATTAATATTAATTATTATTCATTAATATTTCAGCTCCCCTCCTTTCCCGGCCTGATCCCGGATCTGGTTCCAGGGATGGGAACACCAAAGGAGCCCCGGGAGAGGTTGGGGCACAAATCCTTTGGGATTGGCCTCGGTGCCCCTGGATCCAGCAGCAAATCCAGCACTTGGGAAGTTGGGAATGTTCATCTGGAGAGGAGAAATTCCAGGGAGAGCTCAGAGCTCCTTCCAGGAGAGCTGGAGAGGGGTTGGGGACAAGGGATGGAGGGACAGGACCAGGGAATGGCTCCCAGTGCCACTTCCCAATATCCCAGATGGGACAAGGGGAGGGAATCGCTCCCTGTGAGGGTGGGGAAGGGCTGGGATGGAATTCCCAGAGCAGCTGGATCCCTGGAAGTGCCCAAGGCCAGCCTGGGACGTGTCCCTGCCCACAGGACAAGCTCCAAGCTCATCCTTTCCAACAAAACCATTCCATGATTTTATGGCTACAGCTCTCCCAGGCTCCTCCTCCCTGCTGGAAGAAGGGAAATGAAAAAGGAGGGAAAAGGGATTTTCTGGAGCAGGACTTTGTTGGCATTTCACCTGTGGCTCCAAGGAAAGAAAATCCTTGAAAATCCAAGCGAGCAACACGTTGTGGGGTGGGGGTGGTTCCTTGGAAAAATACAGATAAAAGCTGGAAAGTTTGGTCCTGATCAGAAATTTGGGTAAAAAGGCACCGAAGGAGGAGCAGGGTTAGTCCAGGAATGGGAATATGGGAATGTGGGAATGAAGGATCTCGCTCCAGCGGACAGAGGTGATCCAAAATCCCATGGCTGATCCCAAATCCAGCCTCATTCCCAGCCCTGAGGGTAATTCAGTCTCTGAACCCTGCCTGAGGGGGGTGAATTCACATCCAGCCCCTTTTCCCAGCCCATTCCAGGTGGGAAGGGATCCCAGGAGGTTCTGTGGGCACCCCTGGGTTTGGGGCTGTGTCCCCCTGTCCCAGAGCAGGATCCAGTCCCACATTCCCAGCGGGATTTGGGCTTCCAGGACCTCCCCAGACCTTCTGCACCTTCTGCCCTTTGCCAGCTCCCCAAATATGCACGGAATCGGAGCCAGGAGCTCCGAGGGCTGGGAATGCTGGGGGTGGAACCTGCCCCATGCACAGTGAGGGAACACCGGCTGCTTTGGAATCACGGAATTTTTAGGCTGGAAAAACCCCCCAAGATCCAGAAATCCAAATCCAACCATTCCCAGCACTGCCAAGGCCACCACTGTCCCCAAGTGCCACATCCACAGGGCTTGAAATTCCCCCTCAGGGAATTTCCAGAGCTGGAAAAAACCCCTTTCCATGAAGAAATATTCCCAAAAATCCAAGCAAAACCTCCCTGGCATTAAACACAGCCAGGCACAAAGCCCTGGGCTGGATCAGCTCAGCTCAAACCCCTCAGGGACCAGATTCCAGCTGCAGAATATTCCCAGGATTCGGGAATACACCCCAAAGCACGGAAATGATCCATATCCCACACGGAATAAACCACACAGGGCGGGGCTTGAGCCCAAAGCAAAACTCGGGATTGGGAGAAAAACTCTCCTTAAAATCCACGGCAACCCCAGCAGGATTCATCCCAAAAAACCCCAAAATCCAGGATCCATTCCAGAATTCTATCATCATTAGGAATTAATTATTAATATTAACTCCGATAACAATGTGTAGATTTAACGAGTTCCATAAATGGAGCATTAAATATTATATTATTTATTATATATTTATATTATTTTTATTTGCTTTAAATATGTGTTTTATATAATATTTTTATTATATATTTTCTATATCATATATATTTATATATTACATATAATTTATATAGATATAGAAATATATAAAAATATATATTTATATATTATTTATTTAATGTATTTGTGGGGCTGCTGAGGCAAGGACAGGCTGGGAAACCTCATCTTTCCTGCTCCAGCTTATCCCAAAATTCCTGCAATTTTCCACAAATTAATCCAAATTTGAGATTTTTAAATTCCTGACCATGCATAGGTGAAGAATTTTAAGATTTTTTTTTTCCACCTTACATCACCTAAAAGCCAAAAAATTTAACACAAACGACACCAAAAACTTGGAATTTAAACACAAATTAAAAAGTGCCGATTCCAGAAGTGCTTTTCCAAGGTTGGGATGGGTCAGGAATATTTCCCAGCTAACACAGGATTTAAAATCTGCTTTTAAATGATCTTATCCTTGTCAGCACCAATCCAGTGTAAACTGGGATGTGCTGGGGAATTCCCACTTCCCAATCCCATCTCAAAACTTCCTGAACTGGGGAGTTGATGTTGGTAGGAGAAGGGCAGGAATTCCTACAGGACAGCTCCAAAATCTCTGGCTCCAGGAATTAAAATGGAAAAAAAATTAAAATTAAGAGGGGGGAAAAAAATTAAGAGGGGGGAAAAAAATTAAGAGGGGGGAAAAAAATTAAGAGGGGGGAAAAAAATTAAGAGGG
>NC_031777.1:29968492-29970881 GCF_001522545.3 Parus major | reverse complement strand
GTTGGATTCTCGTCACAAACTCTGGATAAATCCCATTTTCTTTTATGTTCCTGCAGTCCCAAAATTTGAGATTCCTGCCACAAGCTCTGAATAAATCCCATTTTCCTTCATGCTCCTCCTCTCCAATCCCGAAATTGAGTTGGGATTCCTGCAATAAACTCTGGATAAATCCCGTTTTCCTTCATGTTCCTCCAATCCCAACGTTAGGCTGAGATTCCTGCCACAAATTCCAGATAAATCCCATTTTCCTTCACTTTCCTCCCCTCCAATCCCATAATTTGGTTTGGATTCCTGTCACAAACCCTGGATAAATCCCGTTTTCCTTCATGTTCCTCCAATCCCAGCATTGGATCAGGATTCCCACCACAAACTCCAGGTCAATCCCATTTCACACCTCCAACACCTCTGGGGGCTCAACACCAACATTTCCAGCCGGATTCCCACCCAAATCCACGTTTTTAACGGATAAAACCCCACACTGGGGGAGGCTCACGGTGAGCAGCACCTGACTTCACCTGGAATTTTTTTCCTACAATCCCTAAAACCCGACTGAGGTTGGTGAATCACACAGGAAAATCCCAAATTCCCGCCTTTGGGAGCCGCTTCCAGATTCCCAAGGGCACATTTTAAACTGGGCTCATCCCAAGGAGGAGTTTTCCCATTTTTTTTTTAAGGTTTTGCCATCTTTTTCCAGGATTTTGCCACTTTTTTGTCCCCTCCCAAGTTTTGCCATAATTTTTGTTTTAGGTTTTGCCACATTTCTGAGGTTTTGCCTTTTTTATTTTTGAACCCCAAACCCGGGAGCTCCAGAGCTTTTTCTCTTCCTAACTTTTCACTTCCAAGGCTTCATTTCCACAAAATTCCTCCTTGAGAGCTCAAACCCACCTGGATCAGCCCCCCAAAACATCCCAAAAGTCCTAAAGGACATTTTTGGCCTGGAGAGTGGTGGGATGTCCCCAACCCTCAGCCCATCCAGGGACACGGGAGGAGCCAAATCCATGGATCAAGCTCAGCATTCCCTGGGCTGGCCATGGAAAAAGAGGGAAAAAATCATCTCCTACATCCCAAAAAAGTTGTTTCCTTCCCAGTTATGCAGAAAATTCTAAATCCAAACCCCCAAATTTCCCTCCTCAAATCCAAAACCCCAAATTTTCCCGGATTATTTCCTTGCCAAATCCTGCACTGAGCGCGTTCAACCAAAATCTACCGGGACGAGACCACCCAAAAATCAAATCAAGTCAATTTTCAATCAGCACAGAGGAATTTTGGGATGTTCCATCGATGTCTCCAGCATTCTGAAAACGGAGATGGCCACGGCTAAAAGAAGATTCCAGGAAAATTCTCCCGGTTTGGGTGTGACTGCAGAATCCCAGACCGGTTTGGGTTGGGAGGGACCTTAAATTCCATCTCATCCCAGCCCTGCTGTGGGCTTGGACAGAACATTCCCATGGAAATTCCCCGAGTGACCAAACTTCCCAGTTTGAAGAGATTCCGAGAAATTCCCGCTCTGGGAAGGCTTCTCCCCCATTTTGGGGTCAGGAGAAGCACGGGGAGCAGGAAAAGCGGGAATGACTTTCTCCGGAGGAACCACATCCGCTCCTCTCTTCCCGACATCCCAGAGCTCCTCCCCGAGCAGCGATTCCCAAACTTCATGGAAGCCTCCCAACGCCCTGGAGACGCGGCAGAGGATTCCAAAAGGAGTCCAACCCGTTCTGTGCCCGGCTGTTCACCTCCACCGCCCGCCCAGGGCGCTTCCGAGCGTTTCACAATCCCGAGGGAACATCCCAAGCCCTCATTCCACACCTGAGGCACCTCGGGGGGGTTGAATCCCCATCCCAGCCCTGCTTCCCACCGGGCTGAGCGAAGCCAAGAGCAGCAAATCCCTGGGATGTTCCTGCATCCCATCGTCCCAGCCCTCCGTGGAGGGGGAGGAATTCCCACTGCTGGAGACACCTTTGCCTGGGCTCCGGGAATATCTCCCAAACTCGGGGGTTTTTTGGGCATTTTTTGGGTATCCATGAACAAGAAACACTTTTCCGTTCCCAGAGGAATGACAAAACATTCCATCTCTTGAGCACAACGTCCGTATCCAGCAAAAATCGCTCATCCCGTGCCCTTCCCCACCAGGAGAATTCACTTTTTTCCCAAGGAAAAGGAATCCAAAGGAATCAGGAGCATCCTGGGGGTCCTGTGCCCCACCCACCACTTCCAGCTCCGTGTCCAGCACCAAAAGTGATTGGAATAATTAATTACAGCCCTAATTAAACCCCTTTAATACCCCTCACAGCAAGGAACTCGCGGTGTTTTGTGCAGGTTTGAAAGTTTCAGCCCCAATTAAGCCAAGTTTGTTGAAACCATTGAATTAATTCTAATTAATATTAAATAAAAT